>NW_020799906.1:0-46415 GCF_003590095.1 Trichoplusia ni
CATATTATTTTGTTCCATGACATTTTCAAAAAATATCGGACTCGTATTTTTTCTTATAGCATTAATATAAAATATAGTTGGATACAATAAGTTGAAATCTCTTGTGACGTCACTTATCAGTTTGCTTTTTACCGACAAATGACGTTGTTAGCCCACACTACTACAGGTTTAACCATCTTTGATGAGTTTTAGACGCGTATTTTTATACAAATTGGTTAAAATGGAATATGCCCCATTTTCACTGCAGACAAGCGAAATATTTCAGCGTTATCTACTAAATATCATTTGACTTGCAATTGCGATTTGAGAGGTACAAAAAATAACAGAATTGATAAGTTATATTACAAAACCTTTTTATGCATTCAAACAATAAGTCAATGTCCTTTCTTTTGTTTTCAGGTATGTTGGTGAAAACCTGAATGAAGTTACTCAAGGTACTAGAGGAACAAGAGTAAACCGCATCAATATAATCGACCAAGTTTTAAATTCATCAAACAATTTACTGTACTGTGTTGTTTGAATTGTGACGTCAGCTTAAATTGGTAAATTACATGTTTTCATCAATTCCCCTAGGGCGAAGATTAAACATTCAGACACACCCGAAAAATCTCTAGAACCTCGATTCTAAAACCCAAACAAAAATATAAAAAAAAATCTGTCCAGTAAACTCACAGTATACCTTCGCAGAGTTTAGAAGCTGCCAGCATTTCATAGGTTTGACTAGAAGCAGACAGCAGTGTAAAGAAGAATATTCCAGCGAAACCAATTCTCAGGAAGATGATCCGTCCAAAAGTGTCTATTAGGAAACCGGTGATTATTGTTGATATGAACATACCTGGAATATGGAAAATTATTAGTATTTTTGCCATCTCAGCTGCAATATTTCTAATAAACCGGTATTATCTCGAGAAGCGGTAAAAAGTATTATGCTTTTTAACGGTCTACCGAAATGCTTTAAACTAATATTCTTGTAGGTGTGGGAGAGAGTATTACCGAGTATTGCGTATACTACCACAGTCATAATAATACCTATTTAAGTGGTAGTACTTAGTTACGTGGTAGTAGGCCAAAAATTTTTTCGACTTTCGACTACTCTAAGTCTATTACAGAAATATTAAAGAATTTTGTTTGAGCTCTAAAATAGTAAGGTTTTTTTTTATATTCCCATGCAATCTTATTTTATGCGATGACTTCAGTTAAAAACCTAGTAACTCACCAAAAAAAGGCATGGCTGTTAACAATCCTTTTTGCTTGAGATTCATATTGAGGTCGCACTCCGCTATTGGCAGTAAGAATGCCGTGCTGTTCGTCACCTGAATACTTGCTACGCACCCGAAGAAGGTCACAATCAAGAGCTTCACGTGAAACCATCCAAATTTGAACGTCTCGTAAGCCCTGTTTATTTCCTGCATCGGAGTAACCGGCTCTGCAAATTATAATTATAATTAGCGTCTTATCTCAAAAGCGTTTGAATGTTCCATTTTGGCGTCCGTAGTTTGTAGTTTTCTTTGATGTCTCAAATTTGGTTGAAATTTCACTTGAGATGCCTTTTGGATTTGCGGAAGTTGCTCTAATTGGGTTAATTAATGCTTCATGCAAATTATTTTATGTGGATACACAACAAAGCATTACTGAAATAGGCTATTTGTGGAACTATGTCTTTGGGATGTTTAGTGCAATACAATACTAATTTATTTTCGATGAGTCGGTGAATATTGCCACCGATTTGGAAGTCGCTCTACCCTCCCGTACAACGTAGAATGAGTAGAATGAATTTGACCACGTAGGAATTAAAAATAATTGTGATCCAAAGTGCGAGTATGGCACATAATATATCTGTACTTCACGCATACTGTAAATAACCGTATTCCCGTAAAACTTTACAAATAGATTATGTGATGAACGCAATATGCAGAGCAATCGCAGCAAAATTTCTGGGCCGACAGTATCCAATTGCCGAAAATCCGAACTCGACGTCCATTGTTCTGACTTAGTCAATAATCTATTTTGAAAAGCTTGTAATGGGTCAAAGGTCAGTAATTATGGAAGTACTAATGAAGTAGAATCAGTAATGTTAAAATTAAGGCTTTCAAGGTTCAGACCTTAATTTCGGTTGCTATAATTATAGACTCAAGTACAATCTGATAGACGTATCAAAAGTGTAATAAATGTATCGAAGTTACAAAAAAACACGATAGAAACTGATTTATCACGGAGCACTTAAAAAGCAGACAAGTGCGTGTTAAACACACACACAAACCAAAACGCTATACCTACCTCGTTCGTAATAATAAGTAACCATCAAAAGGGTTGGGTTTAAAATAATCTGCGATATTGAATTTTTTGACTTAATTAATCTTTATTAATTTGAATTATTAAATCTTTGACCAAGGGTAGGTTTCAGTCAGAAAAATACACTGCTTTTTACTCTCTAGCCAAAGCTAGTCTGAAAAAAGCAGACCATAATCAAGAAGAGCACTAATGACACTACGCCATCTAAGGGCGATTTGGATTCGATTACCGATAGAGCGGTAAAAGAAACAATCTACAATTTTAGTCGTATCTACCATTCTAAAGTCCATTTCGAAGGACGATCTTAGGGTTAATGATCACGTCTCAAAGTAAATATATTATATTTGTGGAAAAGTAACAGCGCAATACACGACACGGCGTAGAGCGGTATCTTTAACACCCGCAATAACATTCATTTAAGATTTGGTGGCAAATCCCAGAACTTAAAAAGGACTTCTGTTAGTATCCTTCAAGTGCAAATGAAAAACAATTGAATTTTATTCGCTTCCTATCCCACGATAGTTGACCATGCTATGCTTGTCAACGATTCTACCGGTGCAGCGGTGGAATAATTGTCGTATCGTACAGATTACTCAGCAATAAATGAAGGAGTCGTTAGTGAGATCGGACTAGCAGTTACCATTGTTAGAAAGAGACGGAAACACAGCGCGTCTTGCTTCCACAGCTGCAATAGATTATTTAATCTCTATTAAAGAATTTAGTAAGCTGGAATAGACGTGCCGACGGGAACGTGCAAAAGTCCTATCTTCCTTTTGTTTTATTTCAATATCCAATCCAATTCTGTTTCAAAAGCCTAACGCGTATTAGATAGTACAAACTGTAAGAATCACGATGTTTATACCACTGAGTAAGTAATCTTCACTTAGTATACTGTCATTAGTTAATGGTGGATGACGGAATTACTGTTCACAGTTTAGATTAAGACAATATTGGGCCTCAAATTGCTGAAATGAAATGAACAATGACATATTCATAAAAGTCAATTTCAACTATATAAAGAGACCTTAAAGGTATACCTAAAATAAAACCTTCTTGATTTGACCGATTATTAAGAATTTTCGAAATTGAGTCTAAATAGCGAAATTTTGTTTAATCATGTGAAACTAACTCACTGATTAGTCATTGGTATCTGATTTTACAGTGAGGAACTAACAGTTGAGTCAATAGGAAATTCAACTCAAGTAATTTATTTAAGGAGTTTTATCGAATATTAAATACCATACTGCGTCGGTTTTACATAACAGTATGATAACAGTCTCTCTTGTTTATTAAAAATCATTCTCGCCACATTACAGAAATATTTGATGTGTTTAAAGTGATAAAACCGAGAAACAAATCAAAATTTAAATTGTAGGTGATTGAAAATTTCCACAATTATGTTGAAAATATAAATAGGTGAAATTCGATTTTTGATTCAGATATTTTAAATGTTTATTTTAACTTGATAACGAATTTTTTTTAACGCCATTCTCGTTTATACCATATTAAGCCTAATGGCCGTGAGGGGTTCAGCAAGGTTTATTGATTGATTTGAATTAGAAATACATGGATATAGAGCCGTGTCTTGCTCAAAATAAATAAATAAAATTATATCAAAATGCAAGAAAAAAACGTGCTCAACTAACAGAGGCAATAAATATTTTCAGTTCATAAACAATGTCAGTGTCAGTGTCAATATATACAGAGGACAGTGTCTAGCTGTGCCTTGAAAGACCATGGCCTTATACCGTCTTTTGAAGTCTTGCAATTGTAAAAGAGAGAGGACGCTCTACGCTCTGTATTACGTTGTTTCGGTTCCACAACTACAACAGTCTCGGTTCTCAGTTAGAGGTGGTAGTATGCAGTATAAAGGAGAAAATAATAATAATGAATATTAGTTATCTTGACTTGACTACCGCACGGATAGCGTAGTGGTTGAGGTTACAACGCCAAACCCAAAGTGCGCGTAACGTAGTTCGATCCGCCCTTAAGACGAGGGTTTTTGTGAATTGAAGTTTCTGCCGAGACTTGGTGTCTTTGCGCATGTGACTTGAGTGTATGTGACACTTCTGCGATATAAGGATTAAAATACCTCAGTGCGGGAGTCGTTTTTCGCTAAGAAAAAATAATATGATTACATACCACAATTATTTGAAGGTTGGGCTTCTAAATCCATTATCAGCAGCGAATATCAAAATTTGTTCTTATCAAGATGCAATAAATATCCTTCTAAACCTAAAACTGATTTCTTACACAAGTTATAACGCGTTTTTTATGTTATGTAACTGAAATATTTCACAATAATATTTAATGAGTCAATTATAACTATTAACACTTAAATAACACGACTACTTTTGATGAGTTTATCTTGATCAATGATTAATATCCAGGTTACTTTTATTCATTAGGAAGTTTGCCTGAGAGCTCAAGTTAAAATGGTCAACTTATCTTTGTGTAAATTTTAGATAAATTGCAGAGATGCTACCGTTATTATCATTGATCTAGTTTGTTAAACACGGATACGTAATTTGTTTGGTGTTGTTACGTAATTAATTTCATACCAACTCTCATGTGCCTACTCCTTTGAGTTGGATCACTCACAGATAGCATAAGATTCTATTGGTAAAATAATTATCAAAAGGGAAGTTGCACAATCTAAACCCTGTTTATAAAAATAGTATAGATAAGTCCGTCTTGAGTTAATTAAACCATTAACACTTAAATAACACGACTACTTTTGATGAGTTTATCTTGATCAATGATTAATATCCAGGTTACTTTGAGCTCTTTTATTCATCAGGAAGTTTGCCTGAGGGCTCAAGTTAAAATGGTCAACTTATCTTTGTGTAAATTTTAGATAAATTGCAGAGATGCTACCGTTATTATCATTGATCTAGTTTGTTAAACACGGATACGTAATTTGTTTGGTGTTGTTACGTAATTAATTTCATACCAACTCTCATGTGCCTACTCCTTTGAGTTGGATCACTCACAGATAGCATAAGATTCTATTGGTAAAATAATTATCAAAAGGGAAGTTGCACAATCTAAACCCTGTTTATAAAAATAGTATAGATAAGTCCGTCTTATGAACCACAATAAAATTGTACGAGAAAGTTGAAATAAATAAAATACAGCTTGTGTATGCGAAACGCTAATTTTATCTCTGAAATAATTTAAAGAACTTTTGAATGTAGTTTTTAAAACAAGTCCTGCGCTAAAAGAATAAAGTCCTTGCGTCGCGCGAGGTTTCTTAAATGTTCAAGTCATAAGCACAAAGAAACCGAGACTCGGGGCAAGCATACATGGATCGCACAAACGCAAGCCCAACGCGGGGATCGAACTCGCGACAAGTAGGTTTGGCGTGTAGTTTTCAACCACTCGGCTAGTGCGGTATGGATTTTTTCCAAATACTTTTCTCAAATCATGAGTAACAGAGCGTTTAGGTTATTAACACAATTATTATTTACGTATGTGCAAAGCAAACAACTGCAGTTTAAAGCATTATTCATTTAAAAGTACATATAAAATACGTAAATAGATTCAAAATACTCAAATGCGAGATGTGTCTAAAAATAAATTTCATAATTACTTGTAAACAAACTAATTTGTTTATTTTAATTTGTGGGGTGATATCACTCGAACCCTTAACGATAAAATATCTCGAAACATTGTAAATTAAACTCAAACGCGTGTTTCATACCTAGTTCCCGGTAAATATTTAGTAAATTATTCAAGCTTGCCATAAAACCGGCAATGGATTAGCAAACACGCGATAATCACGCTATACACAGCAGTATTTTGTGCTTCCAAAACAGGCATTCATGAAATAGTTATAAGATGGTGTACTCCCCGCTGAATTAGGTACCATTTATACTGAATGGGTGGGGTGCCAGTTAACGCGGGCTTTATGGGCGAACGCTTACTTGAGATGAGACAATTTTGTATTTATCTTTTGCTTTACGAAGCGTACGAAGAAATGCAAACTTAAAAAAATATATGGATAAGACTGTATTATAGCCATACAAACTGCTCCGATGAGAAAGTCAATGTAAAACCAAGCATGTGTCAGATAAATTTTTATCTAAAAAATAATTCCATTGTTCTTCAACAAACAAATAAAAATTAAAGATTTTATTCACGATGATATTAGTAATGTCTCTTCCATATGAATTTTATTATAAGAATCATTGAGAAAAAGAACTTGAAAAAATGTTGTAGCTAAAATAATTGTATCAAATTTATCGCTGACACTGGAACCAAACCTACCCGCGTACAGAGACATAGCTTTAGAATTAATCATTTGTTAATGGGGTCCGCGTACTGCGAACACCTGCGCTTTAACAGCTTGCAACTGTATGCATAGGTACAACGTATTAAGATCAGTGCTATTAATCTTGGACATTTTTCCCTGTACCTATAGTACTGTAAATTTTTATGATGAGAATACCACCTTATAACTGCTTAATCCTTGAAAAATGGTCTCTTTCTATATAAAAGATACTGCCTGGATAGCAGAGTGGGTATACTTCAAAAACCCAAGCCTGGCGTATTGTAGGTATCGTTCGATCTCCCTTCATGACAAGGATTTGTGTGAGACCCACTCGCTTGTTCTAGTTGTCTTGTCTTGCAGTTTGTAAAACACCTTTTTAAAAGAATTAAAATACATTCCTAAAAAAAGGAAAAAACAAATAACAGTGATAAGTAATGCTAAACACTAAACATCTTTTATTGTCAGCTATTCGCTGACCCACTGCCAAGCACAAGCGTTTATTGTTATGTAGAACTTATTTTTATGCTTTCGTTAGTATAACAATTGAAAAATAATATTCAATACATATAACTTTCCTTAAAAAAAATTAACTTCTCTTTTACGCACGACTGCGATGACTTACTAGAATAACAACAAAAAATATTACGTAACAATATAATGCCTCATTAAATAAATCTCGACACTTTATTAAAATTCCACTTGACTATAAAGAAAAATGTGAAATAAATGAATAAATAAGACCGTGGTGTGAAAATTTCGACGAAAACCCGAAATTATTTTAACCTGGTATCATTTTAAAAGGGCATTTTGATTTTTATTAAGCAATACGGTTCACAGCTTAATTTATTTTACAAAACCACGCTTGAATTCCGCGAATAATTTGACCAGAGAAATCTGCACACCACCCATCTATATTATTCATTTTATCGAACGGTTAATGGTAGGCCTTTAAGAAGAGAAAATGTACATCGTTGATTTTTTTCCGCCATAGGAGACCACTGGTCTGCTTTTACATCATCTTTTACTCGATACCAAAGAAAACTTTAAAACGGGGAAAAAGGGGTATTTTTGGAGTAGATAGAAACAGAGTTTTTCTTGAGATTTGATCGTTTAACAAGACAAAATATATTTTTTTTATGAAAATTCTCAAGTATTTTTCAAAATAATTGTGTTTAAGCATTTTTATGTAAAACAACACATGTGAATCATTAGCAAAACACAATTTTTCATTCACCCCTTGAAACTCTTTTGCCGAAAAGAAACACATCTTTATTTAAACTCAAATCACCAAACAGCTTTGACATAATAATTACGTTTAGCTTAATCAATATCTAATTAGTACCACAATATCGATGTTCTATTAAATAAACTCAGTTTAAATTGTCTTGTTTAAGTAATAAATGGTATAAGGTGTGTAGTTAAACCTCAGGTCACAGATTTTTGTATATAATATATAATAAGGTTACCAGTAATAAGCCACTCATATGATTATTTATTATTATGATATATTTATCACCCAGAACAAAATATGACACAACCGAATTTTACCTACTTAAAAAATAAATATATATTAAAGACACCAATTTTCCCGCTGTCACTGACACCACACCCTTATCTACAAAAGATATACATAAAGCGAATTAATCATTCGAAATGGTATCCACTTTACAGACTACATTGGATCTGATGTTAACAAGCTGATACATACAGAAATTATACATTATACAGATAAACATTCACTAATTATGTAAATATATACAAAATATACATGATACTTACTGTTTACGTAATGATTGTGAAGATATTAACAGTATGCCCTGATTTATTATATTGTATATACTAATGATGTCTTTAACTGATTTTGACATTGACTACAAATAAATAAAAAATATAACGTTTCTTTAATTTTAATGTCTAATATATATATTCTCGTGTCACGGCCTTATAATACTAGCTGTTGCCCGCGACTTCGTCCGCGTGGTAAGAAGATATAAGTTATGATTTATATCTGCCCTGATTTTTCCACATTTTCAATTGTTTCGTCGCTCCTATTAGTCCCAGCGTGATGGTTTATAGCCTAAAACCTTCCTCGATGAATGGTCTATTCAACACAAAAGGAATGTTTCAATTTGAACCAGTAGTTCCTGGGATAAGCGTGTTCAAACAAACTCTTCAGCTTTATATATTATTAGTATAGATAATCGAACTTCTCCAAAACGGCTCGACCGATTGTCGTGAAATTTCGTGTACATATTTAGTAGGTCGGAGAATCCAACAAAATCTATTTTTCATACTCTTAAATGTTAAAGGGCTTTTTCTCGTTTTTGGCCCTTTTATACAGCATACAAAACCTAATTCTTCTACCGCTGTTAAGATAAACCCCCATTTTGTATATGGCAAAAACTACGTTTGCTTCAACAACTAGGTATTACAAAATAAAAAATATATATTTTGCCTTCTCTTTACCAAGTAAATTTTTGAAAATTTTCTTAATAAAATAAAATAATAGGTACAATTGAATTGACTACAGTACTTAATCTGCAATCATCATAATTGCTTAGTAAGTTAAACAATACATTGACGTATCGTTGCTATTAATTATTTGTTAATGAGCTCCTCGTTGCAGAATGTTAAACCACTTCGGTAATAACTTATTAGTGTGATGGTCTTAGTATTAATAGTGTATTGATTGTCTTAGTTCAGTTACTGATTCTATTCAGTCAGGTAATCTGGTATTGTTATCAAATATTAACTAACTCATGGTAATTAAACATATTATTCTGGAAGATTATCAAATACTTCTTTAAATATTTATTGGGTTTATCTCTTTTTTTTGGGTTTCATAGGTACCCAAAGGATAGAAGAAGCCTATTACTTCGGATCCACTGCCTGTCCGTTCTAACCATAATAGATAAACAGTGGAAATTTCCTGAGATGATGTAACAACGTAGATTTTTATTAACGAGACGGGCCTGTTGGTCTAGTGGTTAGTGACCCTGACTGCTATACCGGAGTTCGTGGGTTCGATTCCCGCCCAGGACAAATGTTGTGTGATGAGCATGATCATTTGTTCTGGTGTCTGGGTGTAATTTATCTTTTATGTATTTAGAAATATATAAGTAAGTTTATCAGTTGTCTGGTTACCATAACACAATCTCTGCTTAGCTTGGGATCAAATAACCGTGTGTGAGTTGTCCCATGATTATTATATTATGATATTATAGCTGTTGCCCGCGACTTCGTTCCCGTGGATAGAAGATATATGTTATGATTTATACCTGCCCTGTTTATTCACATTTTCCATTGTACCTATCTTCGCTCCTTTTAGTCGCAGCGTGATGGTTTATAGCCTAAAGCCTTCCTCGGTCTATTCAACACAATAATTTTTCAATTTGGACCAGTAGTTCCTGAGATAAGCGCGTTCAAACAAACAAACAAACAAACTCTTCAGCTTTATATATTAGTATAGATTTCAAAGTAAAAAAGATAGTATTACAAGTGCTAAAAGTAAAAATTGATTCAAGAACGGTATTACTCCAAGTTACTTTGAAAAAAGGCTTTTTTTTGGCATTTTTTATTTTTCACGTAACCCGAGTCCAAATCAGCCTGGTCCTGTTTCACTTATGAAGCCGAAGATCGGTAAATATCAAACTTAGTATTTTAAATTTTAGCACCTTTTGCTGATAGATCAAAATTTCTAATGTGTTATTAAGATTTAATCAGTATTTAATTTTATGTTGATGTATTACTTTGGTTTCATATCAAAAACCTCAATAATGGTCTAGAATTAGCTATCTGTTAAACCTTTATCTAATATCAGTCTCCAAAACGTTGTAATCTTCATTCAGATCTTACACAGGGATATAAAATAGGTACTTTTTCATCGTAAACTATAAGCGCCCACAGCCTAGTATTATCGAAACGAGTATATTCGCTACGTTATATAACCCTCAATCCTGAAGCTAGACGCTTTGAACTACTCTTAAGAGAGTCTCAATGGCAGGGATGATCCCACTTTAACGAAACACGCACACTTTTGCACACAATTTGTCGATATCTGTAGGTCTCAGTCCAATCTAAGTTTCGTCTGGGTCGCACCAGATGGACAACCTTTTTGGTTGCGGTATCAGGTGAGAATTTGTCACTGTTGTCGGTGATAATGGGTTTAATCTATCCTAGTAATAGTAATACTGAATAAATTAATAATTTAATTTGAATTGTATCAGGATTAATTTGATCTTCAATTCAATTGTATAATTTAGAATTGTATGTTCAAGGTTCAGGGTTTTAACTCAGGCATATAAAAATGAGTTTTCGAAAAACGCCAACCACGTTGAGCTAACGTGGTGACCAATGCTGAAACCTTAATTATAACGGAACAAGCCTTTGAGTGGAGTGGGACGTATGTAAGCCGGTATAATATTAAAAATAGAGATAAAGATCACGTTCAGAATGTTACGAAACAGTAAAGTTACAGAGACATCAAACATTTTTCTACAAGAGTATTTTGGTTAATTAAACATTTCTCGTACTTCTGATACGGCTTCTGATTAATAAAGTGGCCATAATCTATTTCCGAAACGAGAAAATAAAGCTTAATATTGAAGCAAAATCCTTCCAAATAATCTAGTCGACTAACATTTGTTTTGGCAAGAAAATGGCCTATATTTAAGGTAAAAGACGTGTGAATTATCCCGAGACGATATGCAGGGCCTCTTTTAGAGGCGAGATTTACTGCGAGTCTATTTTTTAGGCGTAGTGATTTTGGCAATCGAAGTCGTTCACTGTATTGGCTGGTGAGGGCTCGTTGGATTACATAAGGCCATAAAGATTTGCGTGGAAGATAAAAATAGAATGTACGAGACAAAAATGTTGATGTTACGTTTTAAGTTCGAATAAAATACAAAGAAAAAATAATGTAGTTTATTTGATAATGAGGGGGGAGATTTTTACAAGGCAATATTTTTGCATGTACTTAAAAGAAGAACCATCGTATGTTTGTGATGTTTAGTTTAGCAAAAAACGACTCTTGCAACAAGTATTGCATGTTTATCAAGAGTTACATAAAAACTACAAAACGTAAAAGCTTTTGAAAAACAATTTTCATTTTATAAATTCTTTATACGACGCGCAAACAGCTAAAACGCACCACAATCGATTTTCAACAATTATTTTTACTTTTGTAACGGCCGACAACAATTGAATGAACACAAAAAGCATATTGTTCTCTCGGAAAGCAATCGCCACTATAATTTATTTTCTTTGTACCCGACAAAGCGTTCCCAGCTGCCAAATATAAAAACTGCCAAAGTTTACGGATCAATAGAAATATCTGGTATTCAGAGTACGGGGACCAGCAGATTTGCGTCAAACTTTTATATTCCCGTTTGAGAGAACTTTATGAAAAGTGAAATAGTTCCCATGTAGTGTTTCGATTGAGAAGAAATTTCAAAGTTCAGTGTATTTGGGTCAAACACATGATTTGAAAATCGACAATCGGCGATTTCCCCGACTGCTACCTTACATTCAGCAACTTTCTTCGATTCTGTCTTTAGATATCAAATTTGTGTGATTTTCCGACTGCATTACTGGGAAAACAAAAGGAGCGTTTTAAACGCTAGAAAGTGGCTCTGAAAGGAACAAAAAGCCCATGATACTTGTCTAGTAATGAGGATACCTTTGAAAGAGTATAACTAGGCACGTTCGTAATTTTCTATTGGAACTTAATTATGTTCTTCAATGGCAAACTCTCTCAGTAAATCAGAACTTAAGATAAAGGATCCCGCAACTGGACCAAACGCTTCCCTACATAATCGTTAAGAAAAATCAACTATAGCCAAAATACCGCACTATATTTTCCAATTACATCATTGGTGTTCCAAAAATGTCAAAGTCATATTGATCATGCCATGTACCACGAACGTTCCTTGATCGAATTCGGTAATAGTTGGTAGTGGCAAAGTTAACGTTTGGCCGTCAATTTGGCGTGCGACGTGGATTATGTTTGACACGTGGATTTCCTTAGTGGCCAGGAGCGAGTAAGACGTCGAATTGCCTCGACGTCAATATCAGATGTTGTGTAACGCTGTCTTGTAAACGTGATGGTCCCAACTTGGACATTTATTGTATTACGTTAGTGTTGATATTGGATTACTTTGTTGGATGAGCTTATGTCTGAATGTCAATGTCGGTTTTTAGACTTCAAGGACAATTAATGGCAATTAGTAATTTACCTTTAAGAGTTACTGGATTTTTATTTATTTCAATCCATATCTCAGGTAAAGGTTTTTTAAATATAGGTAACAAAAAAATATTTTGACTATCGATATGATCTAGATACAGATAGATTTAGAACTTTTAAGATGCCAGACGAAAGAAATTTTAATCGTCAAGCTAATTTCAACTAGAACAAAACTTCAGTCAACAATTTTTAAGTAAAAAAGTTCCAAACATAAACCACTTGAGGAAAGTTCAAGTTTATTAGCATACGTAATTTGTCTAGACAACAGTCCCAAACGTGCTGCACTTTTTGAAATCACGCCAACATTTTGTTTAGTTCTGGCAATTTCGAGCATCTTTATACTAAGTAGTTCCCATCCATATGTATGTCGCATGATTAAAATTTAATCGAAACTTAGACATACAGACTTGAAATATACGAGTACATTATGTAGGTCAGAAGTTGTGTTGATGTGGTCTTAAGTCAAAAGTGGGATATTATTCCCCTAAGCATAAATAACCCAGGGTGTGTGGTTCACCCTTTTGTTTTGTTAACTTGTCTGACACAGGACCGTATGTACAGATTACAAGCAGACATGTATATGTGTTTCTCCACTTCCTCGAACAATTCCTTTGTCTTCGAGATATTATTTGCACTGATGAACGGGGAATGAGAAATTTCTGCCGACTGTACCCTTTTGGGTAGTGTTACTTATAATACGCAATCGTTTCTCTCTGACATCTTCATACCAGCGTCTATCAAGTGAGTGAAGGGGATAGCTTCTACTTTCCTCCTTCGAGACCACTTGTCAGATACCTTATAATCCCCTCTGGGCACCCACGACCCTAAGTTCCCTTCGTTGCAACAAGTGCTGTGTGGGGCGTACCCTTAACTATAATTACGTGCTAAAGCGTATGCTTTCTTGGGACTTACAATTTAAGATGGTAGTATTTCTAAGTGTCAATAACGTTTGCCCTACGATAACCATTTTTCTTATAGTTTTTCACCATGCTTATCACTTTTAATTCGATTAATACATAAGCTAACTCCGGTCTCTTCTATACCTAAAAGAAGTGTCTAAGTCAGAAGCAAGAATTGGGCAAGTTTGTAAATAAACCTCTTTTGTTCTCCTTAGAATATAAAGATTTTATGGTCTTAACTTAATACCTTCACATTATCGGTCGAATGTTTTTTATCCTTTTTTCATTATTATACTCCAGTAAAACGAAAATAAGCCTTTTCTGAAAACGAGCTGTAGTTTCCATTACCTTATAATATAATTTCAAAATCCCTGGTAGTAGGTATAATTACGAGCTCGCGATTATTAAACCTCTGATACAGCTCTGAGAAGCAATTGTGCTAATGTATGCTTTGTATCAGAATCTTGTTAGTCTGGCAACCCTATTGTGATGTCCGGTCTCCATTTAATTCAGGATATGTAATCTTAAATGGCTTGTGTTAGAATTTCTAAGACGATTATGACGTTTAATCGTTTGTGTTTACTTAGGTAGCAAGATCTGTTTACGTGCCGTTATGCTATTACGTAATACGAATATTGAATTTGTGGTAAATTGTAGAAATGTAATGGTACAAAAGGTAATCGATGAATTTCAGTTATGTCCTCTTACGAAAATTGGTGTACCTACTATGATTTCAAAAAGACCTTTTAGAACAGAATACATTATAGACTAGTAGATGGCTGTGTCCCTACATAGCACTACCCTTAGTGCGATGGCTGATTTAATTAGGCTATTGCTTTCAGTCAGACAGTCCGTCTAGCCACGTGATATTTTTAGAATACTTCAAGCCAATTAAAAACACTAGAATGTATGAAAATGACAGGTCAAAGTCAAGTGACTTATTTAAGTGACTTTTCATTGCCAAACACTTCAGCTTTATTTATTGACTTAACGATTGTAGAAATGTCTTGACCTCTATACAAGGGCAGGATTGAATCCGTTTGAATATTCAATTGCTTTGCATGGCTATACGTCGGCCGAAGGCGGGAGACGTTGAACGGTGGTTTAGACAGTAAGAGTGTGATAGTACCAGCTTTCTACGAGGATTCCCCTGCCCATCTAAATTCCATTTGCCATCGTGTAAGCTAAGATCATTTTAGAGTTTACGGGACGTCGTCTACATGAGTAAAGTATACACAAAATATAAGAATAGTAAGAACACTGGTAAGCTATTTGCAGGACTGGAAAACGCTTAATCCAGGCTTTTATTAACAGCTATAAAAGTTCTACCAACTTCTGAATGTTGATCGCAATAAAATTATTTTGTTGCTACAATTTTACGTTCAAAAACTATCCATTCTACTTTCTGTTTAAATTGGCACAGCTTAGTACTGAACAATTCCACGTAATCGCAAATGATTTAAAGTTAAACTAAACCGCATTCGCTTTTGATTCTGGTTTTAGGAAATATCGCTCATTCACTGTATTAACTGAAAACATAATGTAATTTGATTATGTCGTGTTTCGGACGCATTTTTTTGCCTATTTTAATATTACGTATTATTTTTGCTTGTCATTTGCCAAACCCATTCTTTAACCGACCTAAAGATTTATGTTATGTCTGTTGCCCCAGAAATTCGGACTGGATGAAAGACTTTAAAAAAAAAAAAATATTAAATAGCTGTCATCATCATCACCAGCTTTCATATGGTCCAAAAATGTTCTTATTAATTTGGCTCAGTAGTATTTTATTTTAAGTTTGGTTATATGATTCATTTACTAAAACAATATTGTTGACTTCGTTGCAAAGAAGGCGCAATCCATTTAGACATGAGTCAATTTTATAGTAGATATTGATACGATACAAAAGCCGAAGTATCAAGTTACTTAAAAAAAACAAGGTAGACGATTTTTGTTACATTAACCAAAAAAAAGTTTTATCTTTGTAACCAATATGCGTAGGTACTTATGAAAGTATCCTCTTTGATATTAGACCTCGTATAAAGTAATTGACTTTCAAAATATTTGCCTTGAAATAAGGGTAACAATAGATTTTGCCTATCGGGAGCCCCCGCACCCATTTATTTTATTTAGTGGTTTTGTAAATCTTTTAGTGTGTAAAGTATAACACTTTATAGGGTCTGGTCAAATAGAGTTAGTGGCGAGAGTTACATTAACTTTGCATTCTCAGGGTTAGATGGATATCAGAGTTTTAGGGTTGTCCGAAGCCTGTGAGTAGATACTATTTTTTTATAAACGTTCGCGACATTTTTGCCTCGTTTTTATTCACTCCCTTTCTTGCATGTAGGTATTGTATATTATTATGTTTGTTTGTCGTCCTGGTTGGATTTTAGTACCTCAATTTTGGGGCACTTCCCGATAAGTTAGCTGGCTGAAATTTTTAGAGTAGCTTCAAATCCGATGACAATGCAATTGACAACTATAAAAACGGCTAGCCCATCTTTGGTAAAATTTAATGGAGTGACATTTAAAAAAATGAGTTTTTAGATTTTTTTATCTATAGTATAAATTAATTTATTTACAACTTATTCTCTTATCAATATTGACGCAAATGATTCTTTGTCATTTGGGCCAGGACTTAATATTACTTTAGTGACCACGTCAACTTCTGCACAAACGTTAAGTATAGGTCTATAAACTATTTAAAACAAGGATGTTTTTAAAATGAATTAAAAAAAAACTTCATTTTTTTTCAAGTTTTTGAAATATAATTCAGTTGCGTAGTTACATATGTAGTACCGTATCGTATAATTTCCGCAGGACCCATCAAAAACAAAATTTCGTCTACAATGTTTTTCAAACGCAAACAAAATATAAATTACAAACAAAATAAAGAACAGTACATAAGCGCGTGAGGGAAGACCAACAAATAATATTTCATCGGCACCGCAGAATCGAACAATACAATCAGAAATCCTATTACGCTAAGTAAAGAACACTCTCAATAGATTAGACTGAGATCAATAAAGTTATGATCATGAATGGAAGATTAATGTTCAGATGAAAACCGAAAAATATATCGATCGTAAGTTTTGAAAGGTGTTTGTGTTTTGGTAAGAATAAGATAGATCTCGATGGCGTGCCATTGGGAAGGCCTATGTCTAGCAGTGGACGAATATGGGCTCATGATGATGATGATGTATAATAGGCCGCCGAATGTGAGTAGGTTTGCTGTGAACAGTGCGAAGGTGCAGTGACTACGCATAGTAAATGTATATAGCTTAATAACATATTGTCTAGTATGTGTGAACGAAGGAGTGAATATGAACATAAATAAATACAAAGATCAGTGTACGATTTTTTTCTCGTCAGTGGTTGACTATACGTTTAACACAGGCGTACTATGCTGTCTTTTTTTTTTCAACGTAATTAAATCCTTGTGTAGCTAAGGCTTTCACAAACATTCAAGTCTCATGCACTAAGACACCCAAGCTGAGGACAAGCGTTCGTGGTACGAACAAACATTTTTCTACGCAAGAAATGACGGTGTGTTGACCTTAACTACTCGACTTTCCGTGCAGACAGCGTGCCAAATTTCCTTTAAACCTCTCAATTTATTCAGTTAGTTCGTTAAAACGTCTATAATTCAATCATTCTAGTCAGACGTAGCATTGTCCTGGTTAAAATAGTATTAATATATAATGAAGCCGTAAGTAAATGAATTCATAATGACCGTATGATTTTAGTTATAAAATCAAATACAGATAATTCAAATTGTACAAAGAATTATGACAGGCATGATAAAACAATAGGTGATTTCGATAAAACCAGATGTTACCGAATAGAATTAAATGTGATGATTAACAATACTGACAGTTCAATAACAGTTGAATTATTTATTTATGAAACATAGGCTGGGGATACAATTATATTAGTATTACGATATTATTGATTTATTATGTGTTGGTAAATGAATTGTGAAGGCACAGGTACCTATTCACTTCCTAGTCATTATCACTGTCAAAGCCTCGAAGCTCTAATAGGAGCGATCTTCGGTAACCAACATCCAAATTCAAATTCCCGACAATTCTACGCTTTCCAAATTCAAAAATGAAACAACCGCAAACTACGAAAGCTATTCCATTGAATTTTTAAAGTGCCTCCGCAGCCAATTTAGCAGCATTTATGTATGGGGATACAACCCTAATCTCGTTTGAAAAAAAAGGAGGAAATTGAGATATAAAACTGTGAGATAAAGGGCGGCCTGACAACGGACCGCTAGAGGGCAGGAGCCGGTGTTTTTCAACAATTTAAAAATGTTTTCGCGAAAGTTTCGGTATTTAATTTATGGGGCACTCTATATAAGGTCGCGGTGATGTTTTTCGAATGAACTTTTTGTGGTCGACACACAATTTCTTTTCTCGCACGCCCATGTTTGTGGCCAAAAAGGGTTGGAAGGTTTCTAGTAATTGCTGTATAATTTATCTTTGTTATCGCGAATGCCTTTTCGGACATGAATTAAGTCGTTTTAGGTGAAACATTATTCTTATAGCCTTCTCTGTCCTACATTGGACAGAGAAAATTATATTCTTCTCCCATCTGTAATGGCTATGGACTCTATAAGCAGAAGAACTACAACAATATACAATGCAAAAAACTAACAAAGACTGCAAGATTAAATCAAAACTCGTTCACAACTGAGCGAACGTAGCACTCATCTCTTAGAGAATGCCATTATAACCCATTTCTCTCATTCAAGTCACTCAAGTGACTTATATCGAATGATAAGCAGTCAATAGCTAGTCAGTTCCATGAGTACGATATACTATAGTCACACCTAGTTATTGCTGACTTGATTATGCTGGACTATAAATAACTGTCAAACTCCTAATACCTGTTTAATTTAACGTGTAACATAAAATCAATGTAAATGATGTGTAGAAAAAAATTACATCTTTTAAAGTTCAAAAAATGGATAGTATATAAATGGAAAACCATATTTGGGAACACGTTCCTTTTGTTTCCAATTAAAATAACCTTTTATCGACGAGTACTTTCAAATCAGAATCGTGGAATGGATACAGGTTACATTTCAGACCCAATAAAGTGGCTGGATCTATTGATCCATCTGTTAATTTTTAATCAACCACACAAAAATCTACGAACAAAATTTCAACTCCTCCAATTCCAAATTTATTCTTCCTAAAAACATCATTCACAGAAACTTAACAGCGAACAAAGCTACTTTCCAAAATTGTCTACACAATAAGTTTAAACGAGGCATTCTAAAAATATCCTCAGGTGACCCGAACTAGTTGCATGTCTGTGGCACGCTTCACGCTGGACGGCGTGACAGGTGACGCGGACGTCCAAACTCGGCACCGCTCCAATGTTTTTTTACGAAAACTACCGATACCTTTCGTTTGTTATATCTTTTTTACTGTTTTCCTAGCTTGGTATTCCAATTTTTTGATTTGCTGCGTGAATTGTTCGGAAAAACTGTTTTTGAGCGGATTTTCTTTTTTATGGGTTATTCTCCTAACTTCCTCTAAAAAGAAAATGTGAGCCGTGTCAAAAAACGATTTTCATTTTTAGGGTGTCATACTCAAAGGCTGGAAATGTCCCCTGAATAATATTAGTCTGTCACTGGCTTACCTCATGAACTGCATAGCACATAACTAGACAGTTAAAGTTTCTACAAGTGTTAAGCTTCTTACAGTCTATTAATTATTAGGTGTCAAATAATAAACCCTCTAATTAACAAGCCACCCAACCGATTAGGCTTTCTTTCATCTATTTGGACAAAACTCTTAGAGCCGCAAGCCCGACCCATACCTGACCGTTTTTTTTTTATTTTAAATCATACCAAAGAAAAATTTAATTTCTGCCTAAGCCTGAAACTTAAACACCAAGAATAATGACGCCTCGTGACCTATTTCAGCAGCGACCTACATTACAGCCCTGATAATACGCAAACAATTCTAAAGTGCACAAATGTGGGTGCAAACAGTTCTACTCCCACGTTTAAACCACCACCGCAGAAACATCAGTCACTTGACCCTTGGCTCGACGTGCCTATTCGAGGCACGGAACTTCAACTTAACCAGTGGTGTTACGTATTTAACAAAAGTGAAGTCGTGAACAGAATTTGCATATTTTTCAGGGATCCGTATTTTCTAATAGTGAAAGTCGCATGCTTTCTGCCCTTGGTGACCAAGCTGTATCCTGTATTTATGGTTTGTGAATTTTTACACAGAATATGTACATCTGTTGCCGCTATGACAAAAATAATAAAAATAAAAATTGAGCTTACGCAACGGCTGGTGCTGGTTTAATGTCATAGGTGATTTTATTTTTCTATTGTTTTCAGTGCAACCCTCTGGCTAGGTTTTACACTTTAAAAGCATTCTCGCTATTGCACATTTTATTATGACTTCAATATTCTCAGAATACTCAACAAAGAAACAGCGGCAAACATAAAATTAAGTAAAATCTCTTCTGACAACCTTCTTGACCTCCAAATATTTACTTTCGTTTTCCATGGTTATAATTATGTACTGTATAATCAACAATCTAATTTATAAGCTACATTTGAAATGATCGTTACAAGCACTGACCCTGTTTCAAATATTAAGAGAATTATCATTAAAGCTACAGAAGTACTAACAACTTGTAATTGAATGATAGTGCTTTAAGGGAATATCTATTTATGTATACTATATTTCGTGAATACAACCCATAAAATATTATTATTATGTCCGTTGGAAGATTATTAGCATTTATATAGACTTCGTTGTGCTAAAGGCTGTAGGCAATATTGTTATGTTAGAATTATTTTAGAAACTGACCCTACTTAGCCCTAATTATTTTCAGACACGTAGACTGCAATAGGTCTGGATTCTTCTCATCTAATATCCCATAGAGTGAAATCAAATAATCCCTAGTAGATGCTCCATCAAAATCAGGTAACAGTTCCTACCAAGGCCCATGCATGTTGGGCCTGTGTTCCATCCACGAAGTAATCCCAAAAATGATGATGTAAAAATCGCATTAAGGAAATACATTATTACACTATTAACGTAGTTTGTATCAGCGAAGAGAGTTGTTGCTCAGAAGCTTTTTGCAGGCGTTAATTTAAATGCTAGAACGAAATCCGATTTACATAAATGAGTCTAAAAAAATTAAGAGATTGCAAAGAATAACTACTTGGAGCTGTTAGGTTGTTTCATTGTGTAACTCGTTGCACCTCTACTTATTTTAATACCTGAGAATATTACTACCTAAAGACTTCCGACGTTCAGATGCTTACTAATATTATAAATGCGAAAGTAAATGTCTGTCTGTCTTTCTGTCCGCCTGTCTGTCACTGAACCGATTTTAATGAAATTTGGAACAGAAATAGAATTGTCCTTGAGAAAGAACATAGGATAGTTTTTATCCCGGACTTTTGAACCGACCTCGACGCGGGCGAAGCCGCGGATGAAAAGCTAGTATACTGTATATATACTTGTTAATATCCCCATAAGTCCTACGATCTCTAAAACAAGTAGGTACTGTTACCGCTGTGAAAGCGTTACGCCGCAAAATGACACATTTCATTTCACAAATGTTACAAAATCATTTTCTGCGTCATCAGCATTATCAAAACGACAGCCACCAGACTGCATCCAATCCAAATCCATGGAACATCTAAAATTTGAAATTCAAATTTCCAATAAGGTATTGCGAAGTGTTTAAAATTCCAACGGTATTCATCATTCTCGGTGCAAACTCCAAACAAATAGATGTGGGGGTAAGTCTAAAAGGGGAGTTAGTAAAAGGTTGGGGAAAGAAGTCAGGATGTCGGCAGATAGCGACGTCCCAGTTATTTGCAGACAATGTTGGGAGGCGCCCTTAGTGTTCGCGGGCCGATTGTCTCCCAAGCTTTAGTGCTATCGACGTTTTTCATTGAAATTTTATTTAATTTTGACAAAAGGGTGATTTCAATTAAGCCAGAATTTTTAGATTAGTAAAATATTTTCGGTATATTTTAATCCGTTTGGTCATCAAAACCCGTTTTCTAAAGGAGATATAGAAAATACATTTTTGTATGTTTGTTGCAATTAAATATTGTGGAATGTTTTGTGAATGTCTTTATATATTGTCAAGCAACATATAGACAGGTGTACCTATGTCAATAAATGCGGAGAATTAACAGAAAAATTGCAGATATTTTTGTTATAAAACTAGCTTTCATAAATATCAAAGCAAAACCAATCCTGATATAAACGCGGCGTAAATAACTCTTGAGCTTCAGTCATACACACAAAAAAGACTAGAATAAAAAAACAAAACAAGACCACAAATTATTGGAGAACTACATTCCTACTATTTACCTTTGCAACAATTTTCCAAAGCATTCAGTGGTAGCTAATAAATCTAGAAGTAGACCGAAGCGTAGAACAATTAAAATAAAACATCTGCGCCCCACACAAGAATTTAAAACACAAACTGGTTGTAATTAATGTTGCCCCACAAATTGGCGACTCGATCTGGCGTGTATGCCAGGCCTTAGGGTGTGGCCCCTGTTACCGCGAACATAAATATGTATAAGAGATTCCGATTGCTATCGAAAACTTTGCGTAAGTGGTCAAATATATAAAATTTCAATAAAAAGTAAAAGTTTTAGCTCATGTGTGAAATACTATTGTTATGGTTATTTCCAAAATTGAGTTTTGAAGTTCAGAATATATTAAATACTTTGCTTTAAGAAAGTATAAGATATGATTGATGAGAATTTCGCAAATCTTTATCTTAAAATAGTTCTATTGCAATGAGGCCTTATGCTTCAGTTACAAGAAGTTTCAGTCTGTTATTTAAGTAACTTTTGGATTAGCTCCCGTGGTTTTCAGCTAACATATCAAAAAAATAATCCATGTCGAAATTATGTACCGGTATCCCATCAAATAAAAAAATATTCTATTCTATTCTATTATATTTCAAAGGGAGTCCACCAAAATACCAGTGAACAGATTCCTGTTCGAACTAGTGTAAAAGCTCCATTAGGAAACTACGGAACTTCGCGGAAAGTCAAACGAAATTATTTGTTGTATGAATGGATTCCACTAATGGTTACGTTGGTTTCAAATACAATGAAAAACGTCCGCGCGGTAAATGTTTTGAATTGGACGATTTAAATTATTTACGGAAAACGAAATACTTCTCAAAGGACTTTTGGTGTGTGGTAAACGGTTAATGGCACATTATTTACTATAAGTAGTGGAGAAGGCTGTCTGTCTGTCTGTTTATACTATTTTCCCCAGATATATCTCATGAACCGTTATAGCTAGACAGTTGACAGATTTATTCTTGTTCTTGAGAAAGTTTACAAAGTCCGTGACAATTAAATCAGTGATTTCTCATTGGGTTTTTTTACGATACTTGAAACAATCCTATTTATATTTATATAGATAATTTAACGTCTTACTTAGCCACCAGTCTAACAGTACGGGTATAAAAGTAACTGCGTAACTAGTGATTTGGTTAGTGGCCCTGAATACTATACCATAGGTCGTGGCATCGATTCTCACCCAGTATAAATCTTTGCATGGAGGGCAGTCTACACTGCTTTAGCCAATTGGCTTAAAAGAAAACAAAGAAGACCGCAACTCCAGCTCATGAAAGGGGAAAAAAACTACTCAGCCCGCTATTAGTGCAACCACGCTCAAGCCCGTTGTGTAACAGATAGGAATTTAGGCCAAACGATGTTGCTAGTATACGTTATTTATTCCGATTTACGTACAGAACACTAGGCTTCTCCTGGCAACACTATTTCACAGCGAATGCCATTCTCGGTTCGAATGAACGTGCACTAATAGCTCGGTGACGACTGACGACTTTGATAGAGTTCCTTCATTGATGACATTACAGTTGAGCTTGAAAGGGCTTTTGGGACATACAAAAAGATGCATAAATGTCATTAAATGATGGAACGGTTTATTCACGCGTATTTATCGGGAGTGCCGCCTAGTTTCGGAATCAAACGGAGTCCTTAATCATGAGCTGACGCGGCGGCGTGTAATGTGTTCAATGTGCTTAGGACTTGTCTCCTGATACGGTTACCTGGTAGTCATACACCATCATCCCTACTAATATTATAAATGCGAAAGTAACTCTGTCTGTCTGTCTGCCTGTCTGTCCGTTACACTTTCACGTTTAAACCACTGAACTGATGTTAATGAAATTTGGTACAGAGATAGAGTTGACCTTGAGAAAGAACATAGGATAGTTTTTATCCCGGACTTTTGAAGAGTTCTCTTAGAAACACGATATAACCGACCTGGACGCGGGCGAAGCCGCGGGCAAAAAGCTAGTTATTTTATATAATATCAGCCTTTTAAAATCTCTTTCATATAAGCACGGTTATGCATTAATCCTTTACCTAACTTACTAAGAATTTGGCGATATTAGATTCCAACATTTGGAATCCAGGAAACTGGTCTTTGAGAATATTTAAGAAAGTACATATTATAGCTTTAAAAATCCGCAATAGTACCGTGCTCGAGCTAGGTTCAAACCCGCACCTCGTGTTTACCAATGCATTCATCGAACGCAAGACTACTACAGCAAATTATAATTGTTTACTAATTGTAAATGGTGTTGGGTTAGGTTGGGTAGGGAAATTGATAGCAGAGTTAGGATGTACTTACAATTATAATAATTACATTGCTTGATGTTAAACTGCAATTTGTATGAAATTATTAGTCCGAATAATTAATTTGACACCAATCATTGCGCGATGTAAATTTATCGTTATTTTTTTACTAGTTGTCAATTAGTAGTTCTTTTTAACTTTGATTTATTTTAATGGCTGAGAATCGCAAAGGCAAAGAAGAATTGCATAAACAAAGAAACGTCTATCCAGTAAACGCCCAATGGTAGGCTATTCCAGGTTGACGATGATGAGCCTTGCGGTTCCAGAATTCTATCGTCATGGTCATATCCGACTGCCAAGTCAAAGTTAGTAAGTTTAAACACTGGCGTGCAACATCGAATGTGCGTATACAATAAAACATACTTGCTAAAACGGTGACGGCAAATATCAGGAAACCAGCTAAGCCTGAGAAGCGGCTTAAAAACTTTGACACCAAGTTGAAATATACCATAAGTAGAAAAGTTTCTAAAATTAGTAGTTTCAGATTTAGAAAAGATATAGAAATATAAACGAAGGCTTGATACAATGTTCAAGTTTGTTAATGACGTTTGAAGAATGGTATTTTAAGTGCCTAAAATGGGCACTGATCATTAATTATTTTCTTAGGTTGTTGAACTATGCTGAGAACTAGGTAGGTAAAGGAGGTCGTGAGAACTTAATTAGGTTTAAATAAAGAAATATTCTGAGCGCTTCGAAACTAGTGGAAAGCTGTGGAAGGCCTACTTGAGTTGTTAAGTACTATTTTATTTTAATTAGGAGACGGGGTTAAAATATTAGTGCTTTATTTGTTTGAGCTTGGAGATTTTTTTGTAGTGGTGACATTTAAAGAATTGGTGGAAACGATTTACAAAGCTGTAGGTATATTGTTGAAAAAAATGAATGTAACGATGCAATTATACCTTATACTTTTACTATAATACTTTTTTGTACAAAATAATACTAATTTGCATAAAATAATGTTTCGCGGAAGTCCTTTTCCGTGAAAAATACAGTAAATTGGTTTTACAGAACTTCGTAAAGAGTATGAGGTGGCCACAATGATAGATACTTCTTTTTGGTCGAAAAGCTACGGGCTGAATAGAATTACTGGAAACAACTATTGTGCCTTTAGAGACATAGGGGAGCAGTGTCCTTTCAAAATGCAGTCAAAACAATAGCTTTTTAAATTAACCGAGCAAACCTTGTGTAGATACAGAGAGAGAAATATTCATCCCTTACTTTAGGTAGGTATGTGAGAAATAATAAGGTAATGTATTTTAAAACAGAAATTATTATTCATTGAACACCATAGAATGACAGTAGATTAAAGTCATAAAAAACTTGTTGAATGCCCCTTTGATGAATTCAATAAAATGTACGATATGACAATATAGCTTTAAATAAAAAGAAACTTGTATTTTCAACACAAAAAATAGCCGTCCCGTAGAGTGCAGTTTCTCATTCGTTATTCTCGTCTTTAACCCAAAAATATCTCACAAACAGACGTCGAACAATCCGAACCGTTTTGAATACCGAACAAGGCAATTACCGTGCATAGAGCCTATATTGATGGCACAAGCATAGCCGATGATCAATGGAAATGTGCTCATTATTGCGTATGATAGGATTCGGCGAATCGGGAGAATTATTTGCATGGCCTGCAGATATTTGAACGGAGTGCGATGTATCGTCAATTGATTTGTAGATTTTGGTAGGTCAGCAAGAAAAGATATTGAGCACTGTCGGTTATAGAACATAGTTATAAGACATATTGATGAAATATTCGGCTTGGAAGAAGGTTAATACAAAATTGTTTAAACGTATTGTAGTCGCTGAGTAGTTATGGTATTTCGTAAAGCTTTCTTTTTCTCCACGAATTTTAGTACCGACTGCACGTAAACTATAAGTGTCATGTATAAATTATGTATATAAATTATTTCCTGTCCATTTCTGGATAAACTTGAACTTAGCTGATTAATTCTTAATGATGAGGGATAGTTTATGTAACGTTGATAGCGGAATTTATTTCATAAACCTATTTCAAACCGTAAGGCTTTGGATTCGTAAGATATGTGTGTTTGTAAGAGTCAATCTGTAGAATCGATTTATCAATAAAAATCCGAGTTTTTGATTGATTGATTGTTTCTTAGTTCCTATTTGGGGCAAAGGGCATCCACAGTGACTCGCTATATTTTTCTGTTTTGGGCTGGAAGGATCCAATACAACCTGTAAAACAAGGAATGTGATCCAGAAGTCTTCTCAGAGTCTAGCCAATCTAGTTCCACTTGCGGCAATTTATCCGATGTATGTAGGTATGATGAATTCTATTGGTTCACAATGCACTTTTCATTCCCGACCCAGTTGTATTATTCAAAGTTCTTAATACTGAACTTCAATATTATACCGACAAAAAATACTGTAACTTCATTTCGATACATTTCTTAAACAATTTCTTTTTTTTTACCAATATAATACGCTCATAATGTGTCTATCCATCCTTCACATGCACGGTTCAGGGAGCATTTATATTTTATCAATTACACGCGATGTTACCGGTTTCCGGGGAGATGTAAAGATATCGATATAAATAGCAGGCACCTTTATATTGTATTATATTATTTGTTTCGACATATAATACTTATCAGCCTTTCGTATCACGGGCTCTATCATACGAGACAGATCTGAAATGACGAAGAAGGAATTCTATTTTCAGTGTATCCTCTGTCCGTTCTTAGAAGCACTTTTTGACAGATCGTAGAATTGAACAAAGTTTCAACTCGCAGCCTAAAATTCTAAGTACTCTTGAAGCAGTTCTATGACCGGAGGCATGAGAGTTGTGACGAATAAAAAATATATATTGTAAAAATAGTGTAAGTTTTGGTTGAATAAATAAATAAATATTTAATATACGCGATTGACATTCCATTTCGACAAAGGATGTGTAGTCAAAGACCAGCTGTATATCGATCATAGAAAAAAAGGTCGTAGAAAAAGCTTTTACGAATCTTCTAGTCGCGGGTAAATTAGAAATAATGCCGTAAGTATTCAACTTGATATTGAAAGTTACACACATAGGAGGCTACTTGCCAGATATTTTACTCGCCTTCGTAACAGACAAGGCTGTTTTAGTTTACCATCCGAAACGACTTAAACCAACTCATAAAAGTTATCATGCTCATAATTGCTGCCAATTTGGCTTTGAACTTCAAAAATAACTGTTTAAAAGTACTAAATGGTATTATAAATCAATACTTAGCGAATAAGTTATGTAATGTGTATGTGTGTCTTTGTGTGAACTGCAAGTAGGGCAATTTGATACTTGTGATTGGCCAAAGATAAATGAGTAAGTATTAGGCCGTTTGTACAATTAGCAATAAAATCGGCTTACGCGATACAATTTTCATCGAGTCTTACTATTTGGTTGTGTACAATTTCTCTTTTTATGTTGATCGGATTCTTTTGCTTCGATAATCTTTTTCTGTTTATTGACTTATGTTGCTAGCTGTACAAGGTACTGATTGTACCCGATTTTTGTCTCTAAGGACCACCATGCCTTCTTGTCCATGCTTCGCATTTGGATTTTAAGGTCTTGAACCATAAAAAACGTCTCTAAAGTAGGTAATACAGTTTTTCAAAAGTAACTGAACGACATTGAATCTCGCTGTATTAAAATAAAGACGACTTTAATATTGGAATGCTACGACAGAAATTCCAGTCCATTATAAAAATACAAAATGAAATACCGTTTCATTTAACCTTCGCCCATCAGAAATGAATTGAACATTTAAAAACGTAGAAGGAATATACACGCTTATTTTTGTGAATATTGTCCGGCTTTTTACTCTGTTTTTTCAATCAATAAAAAATACGAAGATAAAACGCATCAAAGATGTTGAAACGTACTAGTAAGTGACGTCACACGAGATTTCAAGACACTAAATAATATTCAGTATTTGTTTACGCGATTAAAGGAAAAAAATACTTAGGTAAGTAACATTATTAGAAACCTATCAAGTGAACTAATTAGATTCTCTAGCCAAATAACCAATATTTATAAAAAATAATTGATTGCTATATCTAAATACTTAATACTTCTGCCAAATATTTTTGTTACTACATCAAGACCTCAACGACTGCCAGAGTTGTACAGTTTAGCTCATGTTGTTACAGTATGTTATTCCAGGTACCTAAAGGTAAAAGGGTGAACCTTGATCTCCGGTATCTCAATTTCTTTCAGAGAAAAGCCCTAACAAAATGGCTTTCGACATTTATGTTTATTTTACATTATCCGTCAGACGTCACGTACAAGACTTCTTGGAAATTGTTGGTATATGTAATAGGCTCTTTATTTTGCGTGTAATATCACGTAGTTTGTATTATTCTGGGTTTTATATCAAAAGGACCAAGAGTCTTGTCTTTGAGTGATAATCATGGCAGTTGTGGAAAAGAGACGGAGCTTTACAAGTATAGCGATGTCACGCTTTAATAACCGCGATAATACTAAATCACTTATTTCTAAAATCAAATTCCATATTTTCTTAGTAACAGTATAAAATGCCTTACATTAGTGTTAGTAACTTGGTTTTTTTTAAAGTAATGGATGGCATTCTGATATTAAAAGGCATGATCATTATTAGAGTCGTCAATTTATTACAATACACTCCAACAGCACAGAGTGCCTTGTACCAATGATGTCCAATTGATCACTCGGCTACTACGTAATCTATAGTCTATACTAATATATAAAGCTGAAGAGTTTGTTTGTTTGTTTGAACGCGCTAATCTCAGGAACTACTGGTCCAAATTGAAAAATTATTTTTGTGATGAATAGACCATTCATCGAGGAAGGCTTTAGCCTATAAATCATCACGCTGCGACTAATAGGAGCGAATATACAATGGAAAATGTGAAAAAAACAGCGCAGGTATAAATCATAACTTATATCTTCTACCCATGGGACGAAGTCGCGGGCAACAGCTAGTGTGTAGATAAAAAAAAGCATGAATGAACCAGCAGACCCGAAGTGCTTATTTCGTTTGGTCGTATTTTTAGGGTAATACAGTTTGTTTTGCCTATGGCACTTACAAATAGTGGATTCCTATTGGTGTTTTAAAATGTACCTTAAAAAAGCCTTTAACCACATCGCGATATATCGTAATGGATCATGATATGAATCCTGACAAAGACACAAATTTTAAAATTTTATGAAATAATGTTTAATGTATTAGGTGTAGGATAAAGAAATATCAATACAACAATAAATTTGAGTTTACGCTACACGTGATAAGCATTCTGATTAATGAGTACACACAGATTAAAAATATATTGAACATCATCTGACCTTCATTAGAATAAATATGTAATCTAATCTTTATACGTGAATCCAACAATTCGTTTTTGTGGTTGACTCTAGTAGGTACCCATACTATACGAGATTATTTATGATGTGCAGACAAAAAATATTTCAATGTCATATTTTTTTATCATGTACTTGCAATAATTTATTCTTACGTGATGGAATAATAATAGTTTCCGGGCTTTTTGAGAGTGTCAAAACAATGGGCACACGAAATAATAATTTAGATCGTCATTCTTTATGGGGATTCTCAGCACTTTCTTGCCTAAACTGGCTGGCTAGAGAGGAGTTCTAAAGCTATAAATTTAGGTGTGGAAGTGTCTGTCATAGTAACAAGGAGACCGACTCAGGGCCCCGATTCTGCTATTTTACAATGGCCGATGACTCAATCATCATTTTGCCTATACAATAATTGGAAATTAATTGTATTGACCTTGAGTGTAACATCCCATACTGAATTTCCAATTATTGTGTAGGAAAAATGCTTAAAAGAACACGAAAAGTGTCATTTTAAACCAATTTTCATTCATTCATCCGCTATTGTAAATAGCAGGGTTGGGGTCCAGGACCTTTGTCGCGTGATTTTTGTTGGCGTCGCACCTCTCTACACCCCTAGCTGCTCGCACTAGTTGCTAGTACATAAGGGCCTAATCTAGTTAGCGGTAAGTCATCGCCTGTCAATTTATTTACATTACCATTGCATAATGGTAAATATTATGAACTGGCCCGTATAACATATTATTATACAGTACAATATCGTGAATTCTCTTATGATGCAGGGGCAAATAGCCCCATCAAATGTTAGATTAAAGTTCCTCTGTCCCCGTGTACGCCTTTAAAAGGAACCGGATTAATTCTCACGTTATTCTTGGAATGCAAAAAAAATACGAATAATATAATACTATGTAACCGCGGAAATTTTTAAACACGCGAATTTATTTTTTGACTCTAAAATTCTCATAGACAATAAAACTACAAAATATACCTTATCCTAATTTACATATCAATGCGATTGAGTATGTGTGTTGTTGACGCTTACACGCTAATATAATATAAGTAAAACCAATTTTAAAAATTCTGACATCAGTTTAAGATCACATTACTGAGGACTAATATTTTACTCGGCAAAATAAGAAATCATAAAAAAATGTATTATATTATTTGCAATTAAAAATCAGTGATGTTTTTATCAAAGATAAATGACTGCATGCATAGCCGAGTGGTATAGGTCACCACGACAAATAAATTGTAAGCGACGTGTCGCAAGTTCGATCCCTGCGTAGGACATACGATTGAACGAATCACGAATGTGTGTCCTGAGTCTGAGTATCTTTGTGTATGTGACTTAAATGTTTGCGGAAGCAGAATTAAAAAAATAGGCTTATCAACGAACTGACGTTGAAAATGCGTATGTAACAATGACTCAGACACACGTTGCGCCAGTATTTAATTCATTTAATAAAATAGGCTATCCTATCATTTTAATCAGTAGATTTTTTAGATCAGGGCTAACTCTAACTTTAAGTTATCTAGTGTTATCTTTTTATCAACAGCTGTATTAAATTTTACAAAGATCAAAGATACCGGGTGGAAGGGACATCGATGCGATTCCTTGTAAGATAACTTCAGGAGTTTACCACCACGTTTCAAAGTATAATTATTTCGAGAGTGGAAAAAAGATGCCGCTGTATGCCACTTTTTGCTTTGTCACGCTTCAACAACCATGACAATGATATACACGTGCCTATTCCCTACTATATAATATTATAAATGAGAATGTAAGTTTGTTTGTGACGCTTTCACGCGAAAACTACCTACTTAACCAATCGTCATAAAACTTCGATGGATAGCTGTTTATTTCCCCTTCAAGCAAAAACCATTCGGCAGATTTGGATAAAATTCGATACACAGATAGTTAATTACCAGGATTATCACATAGGATAGGATATATTTTTATCCATATTCTACGTACCTGATGTGGGATCATTTTCGAATAGTAAAGGGCGATGACCACTAGTACACTATATTCATATACCATATTTTTTCAAAATCACTCATATTTTCCGCGGCTATTCTAGTGTTTACATAACTCTGCGCCCGGCTTGTCACATGTGCGATCAGCTGTCGTCAGTATTAACACGAAGCACAAACAATGAACGTACCAACAGATTTCACATAAATATAACATTTCAAAACTATACAGTTATCTAATAACTCTGTAGTTTATATAAAAAATAATCACTCACCATTTACCTGCACTATTTTACTTATTTCTTCTAAATTAAACTTTTCACCTTCATATCTTTTTTGATTATTTGTCGATGTATCTTCTGAGGTACTGACATTAGATGCAAATAATTTGTTATTTTCACTCATCTTTACGTTATTATTTACTTTGCGACTTAAAAAGCACTATGTTTTGCTAGTATTTGTTTTCGACTGGTTTGACGTCTTGGGTTGCCGATAGCTTAATTTAAATTTCCCCCATGAGAGTACCCAACTCTTTTGTGTAAGACTTATTTATTTTAATAAACATTTTCGCAAAGAAATAATTCGTATAACAATATCTCAAAGTCCGCAGAGATTTTGCGATTAGTATCTTCCTTATTACAGTTTTCCTTTTTTCTTTAGCAAATAACCAGATTTACCAAGTACAAACTAACATTGAAACACTCTTTCAAATATAAGCAATAAAATCAATAAAACATAAACTATACGCAAGTACTCTGGCATAATAAAATATGTAAAATTGTAATCTCCTCCCTTGATATACGATTTCCCATACCGCAAAATATTTTATACATTGGCAACACCAAGTACAGAGTACGTCAGCTTGGCCGGCGTTCGGACGCCCTTCGGTACTATTCGGTCACAATCGGACTGAGTAAATAATTTAGCCAGACACCCTGACGTCACACTTGCAAACCAATTCAAAGTGTTATCAGTAAACGGTGCCATCGATAAATAATTATTAAAATTAGGTTATAACATAATTATATGATTATAGACTGCGACTGAATATTAGCAAAGAACAATAGGATTATTTGTAATTTTTCGTTTATGATTAATCACTAAGCGCTGATGAATTCTATTATAATAGATTTATTATCGAATGGCATTTAACAACTAATTTATTCAATTATTCAACATTATATTCATTGTATAAGAATGGAAACTAATTTCTTATTTTTCAGCTTAATTGAAATACAGGTTTTTGTCTGATAGCTATTTCTAATTTTGAATGCAGAAATATATTTTTTTCGAACAATTTATTACTCAGCTAACCATTGCACCGATAAATGAAAAATGTTTTGTGACAGTCCTACTTCAAACTAATTACCGATATCTAAACAGGCACAGCCGCGGGACAACATAGTGCAGGCATGTAGTTACATAACATTAATTTCACTTGGTTGGACTGGTTCCAGTGTTAACCAACTGGATGAACTAAATATTCTATATTAGGCTAATAGGCTATTAGGAAACGTGAGTTACGACAGCCTATCAATTTTATCTTATATTAAGATTATAATTATATGATCGTCAATTACCATGTTTGAAAAAGATAAAATTATAAACGAGGTGATAAAATAGTGACAGTCATTGAGATAATGAGTATTTTTGACTGGTTTGTTCCATACCCGGAAGATTCATAATTGTGAATTTTAAGTAAAATCTTACTAAACCTTTTTTAATCTACGTTAAAAACATTGGACAGTAGTATATATTACTAGCTGTTGCCCGCGACTTCGTCCGCGTGGTTAGAAGATATATATAAGTTTTGATTTATATCTTTACTGATTTTTCCATTGTATCTTCGCTCCTATTAGTCGCAGCGTGATGATATATAGCCTAAAACCTTCCTCGATGAATGGTCTATTCAACACAAAAATACTTTTTCAATTTGAACCAGTAGTTCCTGAGATTAGCGCGTTCAAACAAACTCTCCAGCTTTACTTATTAGTATAGATTACATGCAGTAGTATATTATAATATAATATATTCCACAACTTTTACAAAGCGCTATCTAGTCTCAAAATTATCAAAGCTTATATTATGAGTACTAGACAACTGATAAACATACTTAAATACTTCTAAATACACTTAATATAAATCACACCCAGAAACAGAACAAAATGATCGTGCTCATCACACAAACATTACAATTTGTCGATGGTGGGAATCGAACCCACGACCTCCAGTATAGAGCAGTCAGGGCCACTAACCACGAGATCAACAGGCCAGTTTTTTTAATTTGATTTTGGGCCGATTTTTCTGCGCAATTTGTCCGGCGACAATAAAAAACGGCCCTTATTTATTTTGGTATTGAATGTTTAATTATGTTGGGCAGTAGTTCGTGCGTCGCGCTAGGTTTATTAGGTACAAAAATATGCAGTAATGCAGACTTGGGAGTGTTAAAGACATTGCAACAGCTAGCTCTACAAACTGGTTTGGTTTAGTGTTCGATTTTGATTCGATTCTGTATTAGGTCCTGCAGTAACTGTAGTACTATCGAAAAAATATTAAAGTTATATTTTTATGGTAACTATCGTGAAACGGACTCGTTATTAAATGAGTAGAGTGCTCGACTAATTTCGGACCCAACCGGAGTCCTTAATCATTATCTGACGCGGCGAGGTTGCGAGTCGAACAGGCTCGCGTGTATGTAATCTAAATAAAATTAGCATCCTCATCTTTTCTACATTACCGTGCCCTACAGGGTCCATAGTGTCTACATATGGAGTGCAATAAAATATTGAGTAATTATCATAAATACCATACACGACAAGTATTGTCAATTCAAAATCAAAGTGCTACAAAATCCGTTGATAACATCGTATATCAGCGTCGAACATACGTACTCGTCAATTTTAAAAATTGTTATACAACAAGGCAATAAAAAATGCTTAAAATAATAATCGCTTACCATTTTTTGGATTATTTGGGGAACAAAGCCGCGACCTAATGTAGTGTAAAATACGTGCCAACGAATATCGACGAAACATTTAGCGATTCAAATTAAATTTTAGCGTTATAGAAAAAGAGTTTTAACGTTTTTATTATAACAGTTTTGGAGTTCAGTGGGTTTTGGCCATTATATTGTTTTTTTAAGATATAATGGATTAAAAACTTGCTTAAATACGATTGAGATTAGTCATTTATTGATTTTGAGCATGTTTAGTCGGCCAAAGACTGCTGGTTTTGAACAAAATATGTCAATAAAGAACAAATTTGCAAAAAAAAACGGTTCTACCTATTACCCGTTACTGATTTATGATGGTTCATGAGATACATCTGTTGTCAAATGGACGAATACATAGACAGACGAAGCGCTAGTAACTCAGTAAGTACCTTAAAAAAATACCGCTTTTGGCTACTTTAAAACTAATCAGCAACTATTATTTAACTACAACAAGTATTTCTTTCAACGACGAAACTAAGTACAAAGTTATTAATTTAATAATTATAATTACAAGTTGTATTACTTAAACACGTAGCCTTAAGTAAATAGTTATATAACTTTGTGCTCACTGAAGTATTTCAATAATTTTAGTTGTTTGACTTTGGTGGACGTGTCGCCTGAAAATGACAGGGTTCGAGAAACTTCAGACAACTTAGCGACTCATTTCAGGTACGAATTTCATTATCACACTTTACAATGGAAGAATTCTTCAGATGTTTTGAGTATTCCGATATTTTTAGACTTCAGATGGTATAAAGGATTATTGATGAAGAGGTATTTTTTTACGTCTAAAAAGATGATAACTATTATAAAATTTAGAAGAATAGATCAAGATCTGTACCCAATAGGCTAAAACGGAATCGCTCCGTTGTGACCTGTCCGTTTTTAAGTCTTTCCATCATTCTGTCACCATTCTGTGTTGTATTTCGTAATCAAATTCAAATCATATCACCGATTAGATCCATTTTGTTTTTCTTTAGTTTTTTTGTATGGAATCTGCAGTATCTTGACTGTACTTGAACGGTTACATTTGGAAAGTCGTGTTAGAGAAGAATCGTTTTTAAAATATTTTTTACAATAAATTTTGGCTAAACCTGTAAAACGATAGTAAAACGGAGTATATACATAATATATACCTCATTCAGTTATCTTTATAAATTTTATCAACTTATTTCGCGGTAAGAATATTTTTTTTCAGAAATTCATGAAGTAAAATTTAATCATATGGACACAAAAATAATTCATTAAAAAGCAATCTGTTGTCTCTCAACTAATTAAAGCAGATTAATTTTACTTTAAATTGACTCCGAAGCTTATCAGAAAGCTTTTACATTTTACACTACAAATTCCGACATTTTGAACCCTTCGCGACCCTTGTATACCCTTTCGTTGACACACAAACATGGCGTAGATGTATTTGACGGTGTTTCACTTGTGATTCATTGTTAGAGCCGAATCGACTTGGCGGTTGTCACGATAAGTATGAAATTTTGGAGTGATAGATGTGTTGTGTGATAGAAAAGAATCATTCGTAAACTTTGATGTTGTAGTGTATTGGAGATTGTATAGATTTACGATATTACACATTTTATTGAATAGGAAGATACCGTGTTGTAAATAAAGTGTAGTTGTAATTGTTGAATATCTTTTCCTTGCGAGGATGCAGGCAAGAAAAACTATTGTAGTGCAATGTTTTTTTTTTATAAATTTGATGAAAATTTTGTTTTCTTTTTTCATGAACTTTTCATTACGAATTTGTGTGCTGCCATATACAGAAATTCTCTTTATAATATATCTTGGTTTTGTTCAAACACTTCGTATTTGCCCATAGCAACCAATGAAACCAATCCTTGATTGGTTTCATCACTATTATGTCACTCAGATATCTGACATATCACTTCAGGCGATGACAATGAGTGAGTGTTCTATGAGCGCCTCAGGGAGATGTCAGCAAAGTGAGTGGGTTGGGCCTGCTTGGCCAGGGAGTTTGTTCGAAAAGGTGACTGAGGCCCTGTTAAATACAGATTGAAAGAGGGAACATGAGTGGGTTTTAATCAGTAAAAGTCGCTCTTTCGCTTAGCCTAAAGCGGGAGGAGTCATTTTGACGACTTCCCAACCGGAGAAAAAAAGGATGTGGTAGGTAGATTAATTAGTTTTGGGGGTATTCTAAAGAAATTTTGGAAATAATTTTTTTTGTCCTTAACTTTTTCCAAAATACTAAGACTTATCTTTTTCAAATGCAAATAACTAAAGTTTGAAGTTATAGCAGTATAAAAGACGGCTGATGAATAAAGTTACAATAACAATTTCTTCATCATTGGATATTAAAGACCAGAAAATCCCGAATACCACATCATGTTACCCGCTTAATGAAAGTCCTGTCAATAAATCGATACATAATTCAGGAACCTTCATCCTTTACATGTCAAAGGTAAATTAACGAGATATTGGAATCTGGAATGAACCTTCCGAAATATTCAGCTTTGAAAGCATTCCCTTATCATGAGGTGTTTACCAAAATGCGGTTTCAAATGGCGTTGACGTTTTAGGTTTATGTTCGGATGTAGTATGGGGTGCGATAATGAGTTTGGAGCCGAAATAGCCAGAAGTGACTTACTGGATTTGCTGGTTTCAACTATTATTATATTATAAGTTTATGAGGTATGAGGCGAAGACGGTATCATTATTGGAAGTGAAAGAAGAAAGAAGAAAGAAAGAAGAAGAACAATCTTTCAATTCTTTTACGATTAAAACCACATCTGTCCTATGTGGTTTTAATCGTTAAAGAATTTGAGCAGTGGTCGATGTTACTGTCTATTGTTTAAGCCCCAAGATTGATATTGGGGTTTTTGTTTGGGATTATACTCAACACAACAATAATTCGGTAAGTTATTTAAAACTCCCGGTACATAGCCTGAATCTGATCTTTCTCCGCTATATTCACACTAGGCGCATCGGACTGTGAGTAATATCCGTCAAGAGTTTTGTATGTTGGCGTATGTATGAAATAAATTATCATCCATTCTTATTCATGCTTAGAAAAACTGACGTGACCACAATTCAATCACGCATTATATTATTATAGTTCTTACAGAAGTATAATTTTGTTATTCTTGTAAAACGATATTTAGGTACGACATCGAAAATTCTATTAAAACTTATGCTATGACCTAATAAAAGTTTCCAACCTATACTGAAATGTAATAAACTATTGTTTGTAAAACGAATAAGGTAAGTTAAATTGGCTTAACCTGCAACCAACACGAGAGAGCGAGCTAAACTGTCGTCTCGCATGTTATATTTTGTTGCACTCATTGTTTATTACTATTGTCGTAGGCTGAGTACACAAACACACACAAATATATGGATAAAATACCGAAATATAGACACAAAAGCCGATCTAAGAGTTGATTTTTATCGTAAACGTTGTGGAAATAGATTAAACCATCAATGCCTATACTCAACAAGAATTGCTTATTTTTCTAGTTTTCAATTAGAATGCATTTATATAAAATATAATGAGTAACTCACTACTCAGGTAACTAGATGGCGCTGTGCAGTGACACCTAAATCCTGTAGTGCGCTATTGTTTCATTACAAAGCTACATATGAGTAGTCGGCGAACTGACAGTTAAATTGCTTAGTTCTGTCCTGAGGATACTATAGATTATTCTATACGAAACTAGGTTCTAAGAACATTAAATTTACTTATTAAATTATGATGTAACGGTTTATTCACGCGTATTTATCAGGGGTTCCCGACTAGTTTCCGACCCAACCGGACATGAGCTGACGCGGCGGGATCGGACGCGAGTTAATAATAATGAATCAGTCTCACGATAGTAATTATAAAAAATAAAATTTAATAGTCAAAATTCCTTGAAAAGTTGGACCAAGTCTGTATTTTGGTAATTTTGAAGGTTGTTTCTTCAGTTTAAACAAACCTTGATTACACCCTTTGAGGGGTACACGCGTGTCAGTATTTTATCTGCGAACTTCTTTAGAAGTTTGGACAAGATTTGAAGGTCTTCTAAAATACTTTTGGAAATTCTCTTTTGTTTTACCTATTCAAATAATAATACTGAAGACAATTAGTTGGTCGATAATATCAGGAGGCTGGCAATGCATGATTTTGTAAAAAAAGTAAGGTTTTTGCTTCCAGAAGGGTTTGAAATACATCACTAGATGACATATTAAAATTATGTTTCAGATATAAAATTAAGAAACTTTTAGGCAAGACGCAATAGTTGGAACTAAAACCGTGACAAAACTGTTGTCTGGCAATAAGGTTATTATAATGACATTCGTGAGGCGGAATCATGATTGTATGAGAACGATACACTCTCGAGTATTCACCGGGATCTTCTGACTAGTTTCAGGCGACAGCTCTCAATGGCGATCAATTGGTCCTGTACGCAAACTCTTCGTAAACAGTTATAAAATAAGTTTCCTCATTTTAATCTTCAAAGATTCAAAACCTTTCAAAACCCAAACCACTTAAAAACCCACTCTAAATCTAGAACCTCAAAGATTAATTCTCCGTCGTCCGATTCGGGGAAGTCATCCCAAGAGTTCCTTCCCCAAAACTATCACTCAATCAAACTGACTGCAATGTATCACTCAACTGTCACGACATATCATCAACACATGTACTGAATATTAGGACCAGTCAGTAGCACAAACTGATTTAATTAATCCAGAATATACGGGAATAAGTTATCTTTTCTAAGTAATTAAGCTATGCGTCTGACAGCCTGACAGGAACGGTGTTATATAGCTTACGGTGTAAGTAGGTATAATTAAATTCAGCTTCAATTTATACGAGGGTTAGTAGGTCCTGTATAATGCTGGTACTCAATGTATAGGCATTTTTGATAACCACGTTATTAAGTACCAGTCGTGATATGGATTTTCTAGAAAATGATGGGTAAACGAATGTATTATATTTTGACCTTCAAAGAGTGCTACTTAGTAGTTTAATGTCATTTTTTATTTTTTTTGATAAAAGGACAAGGATAATTTTAGCGAGTTTACTTTTGACCAAAAAACCGAATAATACCCGGGATAAAGTAAGAGTCATGAGAGAGATTGAGTAAGATGCCTTCGAGCGGTTTCAGCCCCAGAAAAATTCTGTACATCAACCATACGAAGAGAAGACCATGAAAGCTTTAAAGTAACCAGTTTAAAATGGTAATTTATTTCTAACAGAATTTTATTTCAACACCATTATATGTCCTCGCAATTGTAAAGACTGTAGCGCCTATATCTCAGTGCCTTTTTAATATCACTCTACTCTGATATCGGATTTCCTGCCTTGCTCAAAGGTCATAGAGTTCAAAATGTTGTATGCAAAACATAAACAGAACGAGCGTAACTTTCCTTTGTTAGAGAACTGTACACATTCTTGACCTCCAGCTGAAGGAATGTTAACTACAGTGCTTTAATACATAAATGCTAGCTTTTGCTTTGATTTAACAAACAAATTTGCACTGGATTATAATTTTCTTGCTTATTATAATGTAAGATGAATAAGCTAAAACCGTATGTATTTGTTTTGTTTGCATAAATTATATACTTTTATTAAATTTGTTCCGTTAGTGAAGAATGAACTTTATTACTGGGATCCTGCGGCCTGTGGTTCCATTAACGCTTTATGCATCTTATCACCATCTATTTATTTTTTTATTAAAACAGATTTATAAAATAAAAGAGATTCTTATCTAGACTCTTTAAGAGCCTTTAAATAGCTACATAAAACACTTAGCCGCCGACAACAAAATAGAGAAATGCAAACGTCACTTCCAAGGCAGTCGCGTAATCTTGGAACGCAACGACTGGTAATCCTAAGTGGTTGATTTAATGTGCGTCACTATAAGAAGCTCCCACACTCCACAGTTCTTTTAAATGCAAATTCAGTTTCTATGTGGTATAGAAAGTTCGTAGCGACCTAGCAGCATACTGAAATTGGAATTCAGCCAAAGAAGTAGCAATAGTGAACCTATTGTCCTTTATTACATGAAACTTTTACTCTGTTTCAGAACTTTTTGGTATATTTACCACTTTATGAGATCAGAGGGTATAATTTCCTCTACAATGCAGGTTATTACTGTTGTATTCATTTTTGTATGACCAAGATATACAAAAATGATATTTCGATATGAATAATATTAGTTAAATAAGTAAAATAGAAGGATTCACTTAAGAGACTATGCCGTGTGGCACTCTCAAGTCAAACATGCACCCTAGGCCCATTTTCTAGGCTCCCAATGTTCTCCACTTTGGTATAAGTGCAATGATTTTAGAATTCTGAACAACAAAAAATCAAAAATGTCTTTATTTTTCTCATCATCAGAAAATTATGGTTACATAAAAGTGTTGTATATGACATAGAGTCCTGTGTAAAACCTGTGTCCCAGATCACCAGTATTATACACATTATATTGTGTATTTAACTACAAACAACAAAACAGTTTGCTATAAAGCTACGCACTAAAAGGATCAAGTAATATCGAGATCCCATTAAAAAACAACCGCATTGATTTCAATATTCCGTCTTACGTAAACTTCCAAAAAAAAATACTAAAACGACACGCTGTCATACGAGACATTTAAAAAGATAATTCATGAGTCAACGCGAATTTTTCTAAAACGTGAAACGCCAGCGATAAAGATGTCTTCAGGAGGTTTCTGTTAAATGGCTGGGGGGCGATCAATCACTGCTGGCTTGCCAACTTTGTCAGTCCCGAAAGCGTCTGTATGTTTAACATGGTAATTTATCGTTTAGGTGCCTTGGTACTAGAAGAAACCGTGGCGCTGCTTGCTTATTTTTGTTTTTAGTCTAGCATTTTTCTTTACCCTAAACCATAGTTTTAACAAGCGTTTTATTTAAGCTGGCTGTAGCAATTTTTGTACCTTAGCACAAAAGATATTTGTTTAAGAGAAACTTGGCTATAGGGTTAAAAACAGGTCCAAAAAAAAGTAGGCATGATGTTTTTTGTTTTTCAAAAACCTAAAACTAGTACCAGAAAAAGCTTTCTCAGAGACTTTAAAAATAATACATCTGCGTACAGTTTTTGAGGCCATCATTTATGCAGTAATGAATTATGTATCACTCCTTGTACACACAACTTAAAGTAAAAGGGTAGCCCTATCGGGTCGGCTACACTATGTAAGTAAGTTTTTTATTCACTTGAGACCACGCGGGTCGAATACATAAGTGGGCACAACTGCTGGACGAACACATATTGTAAAGTGAAACGGAATCATACCTAATTGCAGTATTTGCTATCTTGTTGCTGTTGATTGAAAGTTGAATGTTGAATAAACATCTTTATGTAAATATGATGAATAAATGCAGAATACAACATTCAAGATTGTATTAGTTAGACATGGTATTCGATTTCCTCAGTTACTGCTGATAAAAAATTTACCCTTATTTCGTTTTGACTTTGAAATCGTTTTGCTTGTCATCACCATCATCATCATCCCGTTGCAGTCTGCGGTTGGACATAAAGCATTCTTAATAATGACAATAAGTCTTCGACAGAAGTAATTACCTTTATCGACATCAAATAGATAGTGGCATCTCAGTTTTATATCAAAAAACTTATGCTTCTTTGAGAAGTTAAACTCAACATGCTTGACCCAGACTCCTCAGTAAGTAATATCGAAAACCATTTCAGCAAGCAAAGTTAGCTCCACCAAATGCAAAAAAAAAAACAGCAAAAATACTCAAACTTCCTAAAAAAAATTAACAAGTTACCGACAAAGCAGGAAACAATCGCATAAGTTCTTTAAAACTTCATAAAACAAGTCACAAGTCAAGTGAACGTTACTCTGAGTCTGCAATCCTTTTCAATACAACCTCCGTTTATATTTTCAATGCGGTCTGAACGGTAGACTGAGCTCCATAATTTATTGCACTGCACATCTTGCATGTCTTTTGATTTATGATACAATCGTGTTCTCTCTCTATGCTTACCAGACTTATATCGAGAAGGTTGTTTTTTTTTCTGCTGGATTTAGACTTTATCATATTGTGTGTTTTCATATTCTGTTTCCTTACTCTTTCGGTTTTCAGTTACGAAATCATTTTCTGTTTTTTCATTTACTGAATTTATAATTGTGGCATGATCTTGATTCCTAATGGGTCAAAACGGAGCGTTTTTAATACTGCATCACTGACTTACCTTCCGTAAATCACCAAGAAATATCCCATGAAATAGACAGTTGTTTTCAAGGATAAGTATTTCTGAAACTTTTATAAGATAAATTGTTGGGTACCAATTTCGTTTTGCATATTTTTTCTTTATAGCCTAGGAATACTTAGAGATGCGAGTCTGCCTCGCACTTGACCGGTTTCGTAGGGACTTAAATTAAAATAGATATTCGTCATATAATCCCGGTAAATCTTGGAGATTATAACTATGTAGTTATACAAATGTGACGCTTACCATAAGCCCTTATGGAATATATTATGCCAAGCCAATTGTTATGCATTAAGCTCTCGTCGACGTATCACACCAATCGAGCAATCGAGTAATCTGAATGTTTGGAAGTGACAAGATTACGTCACGGGAATTATTTAAAAAGAAATGATAGGAGAAGTCACTGAAATACGTAGCATCATCCAATTATTAGGCTGAGCAGACTTAAATCCTTGAATAACTCCACTATTACTACTACCGGCTGTGGTGCCGCTATATTATGGTGATGAGGACATTTTTCTATAGGTCATAGTTTTTCATGTCTTACCACCAAATTATTTACTATACAATAGAGTTGCAAAGTTGTAAAGTTTGTAAAGTGTAATGTTGTAAATTTTGTAGCGTTTCTTTTCTGCCAAAAGGTGGAAGAATCCGGGTAATGTCGATACCTTCGTCTTTCTATCTTGTTCGAATGGTTGATTCAACAAGCTCATATACGGACATCAATACATTATAAGACATGGGAGTCTGAAAGTGTATTGATATTATTGTGTATCCGCCAGTACCTAGTGCCTTATGACTCAGAGTTAAAGCTACTCAAATTCTGACTTTCATTCCGTCTTTTTAATAATTTCTGACTCATTCACCAGTAACAAGTACTTGAAGTATTTATTTGCAATTAAAAATAAATAATACAATGATAAAATTTAAACCTCAGACTGGACTCAAATTTACAACTACTAGTTATACGCGCCAATCGCTTTACCAATTAAGCGACACAAGTCACCGAACAAGACTTTTAATTTGTTGAGTGCAAGTCCCATGGCGGACGTGAGCGACATCTGGTGAGCTAAAGCACAAACAAACAGCTGGACTAAAACATTTAGTTCTAATCCAGTCGAATATCACATAACAACGTCACAGTTATTCAAACAATTGAAACTGTTCGAGTTAGCTTCCCTCGCATTGGTGAAAGGCCTTTATAAACGGAAACTTTTGGCTGACATATCATTAAAGGTATTCATGCAATTTGCCGTGCCGACTGCACAACTCATTTGGAACATGCAAAGGAATATTCCACTGAACATTGGCCGCTTGTAAAAAATAATGGAACAAGGTAATGTTTAGGTACCGAGAATTCAATTAATTAGCATTTTTTAAAGATTAGAAGTGAGTTAGTTTATTTTTCTGAGTAAAGTTTGAGTTTTCAGTTTAACTTGTAATTGATTTTTACAACCATTAACCTTCTAATTGATAAACTATTTTAACAGTATTATTATACTAACTTCAGTGTTTTTAGAGCACGCAACTTTTTCCGGTTTTTTGTAACATATTTCAATACAGCACTGCTCCAATTTATCATCAATCAAGGTGATGGTACATATTAAAGAAAACCTATTTATTGAGGATTTTTTAATAAATCTGCTGATTGAATTCTCCAAATCAGACTAGTAGTTCTTGAGATTAGGGAGTCATAACAAACAAACTTGTCAGCTTCATAATTTATGCAGACTTATTCATTAAATTCTGGACTTCAAGTCTAAATATCTCAGAACATCATTTGGCTTTCCTTTTTATTATTTACTTAAACGTTTCTGTTATCAATCAATAGATAAACAACTTCACAAAATGAAGACCGATCGTCGTAAATATATGTTTCATAGTTAATACGTATGTGATAGTACATAACGCAGTTATAGCACAACTTCCCGTTACTTTGAATTTCAAAGCGTTAAAAGCGAATTGCAGATGTGTGTGTAAATATTAGTAAACGGGGTTGTGTCAAATATACGGTAGGAAATTTCGGACGCGACGGTTCATTTAGAATTGTTTCTGTGTTTATTTTTATATAATGAAGTAAGGAACGAGGAATGGTTTAATGGATTGGCACGTTTTTTGATGGTACTGGGTGTCTATCGTCTCTTGGACATATTAAAATGTCTTCTCAGGGTAGTCAGATAGGAAATGTCGAGTCTAGCGTTGATTAGCGATTATGTAAGTATCCTACTTTCGGAATAAATGATTTTACTTCTTAAAATAATATGTACTGTGTAGTAAGCACTATAGACTAATCGTTAGGTACAAATTAACGGGTATGCAAGTACTGACAATTGTTATTCATAATTATACCGGTATCATAATATACCTACTTCTATGGATAGCAAAACTCACCATTCGAGTTTATGATGCCGCAACTACATAAAACTCAATAATACACCTTCGGGATTGCAGTGCAGAAAGGACTAAAAAATCTGTTCCCGGTAATATTTTTTAATTCCCTAATCAAAATGAAGAGTTTTACCATAAATAACAATATGAAACTTTCGCACTATTTTCGCTTGAAAAATATAAACTCAAAACGGACGGACGATCCTCAGTGCACTCCTGTGGCTACACTTTAACATTAATCACGCTGTTATTACAACGCATTAAGGTTGCTTTTGGTCGGTTGTTCTTAATAGTAATACGTTCACCTAAAAAACTACCAGTATATGTCATTGAGCCTTGTAAATGGTGGGTTCTGTGTAATATTCGCTTTTCTGTACTTTTGGACTAAATCTTTTTATTTTAACGGCATTTAAAATCGTACTCGTAAAATTTATAACTGCCGGTTCATGATACTCAGCCTGCTCATAGATAGAAAATGACATGACATCGCACCAACCAGACCCCGAACTCTTAGTACCTAATGAGTGCTTGCTATAACATTTTATCGTGGAACCCTGAAACGTTCAGCAATTAACATTTATAAAACTCCGCGGCGTTACCGCTGCAGAACTTTGTGCCCGTGTGTTTCCAAGCAAAATGGGTCAGGGGTCGCTGTGTTCGTTATTCATAACATTTTTAGTTCGCACTCGTCAAATTACGAAATGAGGCCTGTTGACCCGATGCAGAGAAAAATATGTCATTTATTGAATGAATAGGTAACCAACCCTAGTGTTTTTCCGGCAGCCATTTTCGCACTTTTTTTTAATTCTCATTTACACCTGATTTTTTTTTATTAATCATGGAAAATGCGGTCGCAGAAGTTTTTATTTTTATAGACGATATCGTGACTGGTTGAGTGCTATTTGAGTCAGAGATTGTGGCAATGCTAGATCCCGTTCACAAAATTTATTGTACTCAAGACACACCACTTTTCGAAAGGGAATGTCAGTCACATATACTTAAAGTTTATTAAAACATAGTTAGACTATAATTGTAGGGTAACGGAGATTTTTGACTTCACTTGATGACCAATACTTTTGCGAGTTCTTTTTCGACCCTACGCCACTAAAATATAAGTATATTTC
>NW_020799907.1:0-31855 GCF_003590095.1 Trichoplusia ni
ATCTAATTTTGTAGTGTAATACAATATATCGTTTGCATTCATCTAAGTATCTAACTTGATCAATGTAGATACAAGAGTTATATATAGTATCAAACTTAGACTCTATTCAAATTGTCATTATTAAAAATCAAACCTATACTTAGACAGATAAAGTTATGCCAGTATACTGTTGTAATATTGTAATAGTCGATCGTCAGATAAAAATAAATAAACTATTTAAAACTACCAATCAACCAGCTCTCCGTAATAAAATGTATTAAACTTGAAAATAACTCTGAAAAATATCTCTCATAAGCCATAACTGCTCCTATTTATTATTTACTATTTATTTTTTAAAACCTGTATTATAGGTCTAAGAGAATGATACATGAATCAAAGTAATTCGCGTGTCATTTGACACAATTCCACTATTCTTCATTGTAAAACAATATTTTAAAATTCAGTCTTCAAAAAGAATATTTCATTTAAGTATTTCGTAAGTTAATTGCTCTGCTCCATAAAACCAAATAATAGGTAACAATTATTTTGTGTAGTGATAAAACTTGTAATTTAACTTGTGTTATTACGCTCACGGAAGGACGTAAAAAATACTAAATCGGTCATAAAATCAAAGGCAACAATTAACAAAAAGAACTACAAAAACTAAGTTCTAGTTTTGGTTACTACGATGACTCTACCCTTACCCAGCTTATTACCAATAGAAAGAAATAAATAATAAGTAATATATCATGTTTTACCTACACAATACATTATTAAAGATCTTTCAAAAAATGTAATTATCTGCTGAACAGTCACCTCTCTATAGAAGACTCTCTAGAAGACTACATAAAACAAATAAAATTATTCTTCTTTTCATAAATTTGATCCTGAAAAGGATTTTTAAAACATGATACTAAGGTACTCATACGATATTAAATATTCATCGCACAAGATTAATTTATATAAAAAGGGTAAAATTCGAAGAAAGGTAACGTGTCAGGCTACACAGTAATTACCTTTTTCATTATAAAAGTTCGAGAATGTGAACAAATAAATTATTCTAGACTTGGCACGAGTTTCCCAAAAATACTGAAGGTCTTTAAGTAAGCTTCAATGTTCCGAAATACCTAAATGTTTTTGTTAATTTAAAAACAACGCACTTGGTAAGCCTTGACAAGTACTGCGTAGATTAAAAAACAAATATTGAAAATTTTAAAGTGATATACTTTTATGTTTAAAGTAAACATTTCGGCATAGTATATTTTAAGTATATCAATAATCTTGTATCAAAATTCATTAGCATTACAAAAGGGCCGAAACGTAGAAAGTCTTAAAAGTATTAAATGAAGGGAAAAATTTCCATAATTTTATGAAACAACATCAAACCCTATTTAAGTGTTATACAAAATTTTAAACTTGATAAATTAATTAGAAGCTTCCACGAGATCGTAAAAGAAAATTTTCGTCTATAAAGACGTAAAGCTCTGCCATTAACTAATCATACTTATCATTAAAAGTATCCATACCATTTTTCCGAACCATCAAACAGGCTTATCGACGACCACGCAACACCCTGTATCCAACACACACATCATTCAAGTACTTCACAAAATAATTCACACATCGGTTAAAAACTAAATACACAAAATAAATCACATTCACCGAAAAATGAATATTCTGTTAACGAGTCGTAGCCGCTACGTGAACTACGAGCGGCTGGTGCTACGAAACTGCCGCTACGGCGGTACGAAGTTAGCCGAAGGGCGGCGGAACGAGCCGAGCGGTTGCTGGGGGAGCCGAAGCGAATTTCGCTCAGTCTTTCATATTTTATATCGGTCGGGACGAAGCGGAATTACAGAGTTTGCTCGGGTGGGTTTTTATAGCGTAACGGAACCATAGCGGCTGGCTGGCATTCTATTTCGTAGGTATTTTTTCGACTCGTGAGCTGTACGCGAATTTTTTCTACATTGTTTGCTTTGGCCCTTAGACAACTTGCGATTTTAATAGCCGCGTGACGTAGAAGTACAAAGCTTTCATTCAGGTGGATATGAATTGGCGTGTTTGATGTTATTGTAACGAGGAGAAATTATTGTAGGCTAGCGGTTAGAAGGTAAATTCAAATTTAATTACGTATTTGGACGAGTTATTGTGAGTTTCATATGGTTGCGTGGTTCTTGAGAATTGCGTGTACAGTTTAGCATACTTCTGCGGTGAATACGGCTCTTAACTAGAAGTCAAGCCCTTTGAAGTTTCCGTGGCTTTAGTACGGAGATGTTTTGTGCCAAATATTTTTTTAGCTTAAACGTATAAATTGACTTGATATGGTTTTTGCTGCTGAGAATAAAAAAACTGCTATGTTTTGAATTAATTAGAAAAGCAATACGTTGTTTCTTTTTCCGTATGGGTTAAACAAGATTATGGTGTCAAAATTATGTTACTTCTTGTGTTGTGAACTTAAGAAGTTTTCAAAAACTAAGTGGACGAGGTGGAACTTACTTTCAATCCCAGCTGTATTTAAAACTTGTACTATACTGACTTAATAATATTCTTAACCACAAAAATATCTCAACCCCAAATTCGCTTCCGAAAATGTTCTGTCAAAAGGAACCCAATAACACAATTTCATTTCTGGCATTCTTTCCCTTTTAATAAACGAAATTATAACAGACGAAATTCGGAAACATTCCTAAACGCCAGTGAGTACACGAATTAAAACTTGGTTCCTTTGACTTTGTGTTTGAATATGAGAAATCAAGGAAATTTCTGGCAAAACTTTAAGTACTAGGAAACTAAATTCTCCGAAGACGAGAAACAGTTAGACCGGAGTCGTGATTAGATTAGATTCAATCGATACCTCGTGGAAGGTGATTTTCGTCTATCGAAAATTGGAACTTTGTATGCTCGCGTTGTCTTCGTAAGTGGGATTAAAGTAGCGCTAATGAATATGCGGTGATTGTCTGATGGATCCCGATGTCTGGTTGAAGTAGATTGCTAATGTATTTTCTGAACTCTTACTTAATGTTCTAGTTCTTTAGTAGAGCAAAGTCAATAGAACGACGGTGGATGTTTCTATCCCGTTTGTGCTCCGATTTCTCTTTTGCGGCAAAGTTTTTTGCAAGCATTTTAAGAGTATATTTGATAGTTTGCCGAATGAAATGGTATGAAGCATTGAATAACGGCCACTAAAAATTCAAACGTTCAAATTTTTCTTTGGTTTACCTAATGGTCGCCCGGAACGGAATACGGCTATGAAAGAATAGGCAATGCAACTGTGCTTGCAATTGTTTTTCCATTTTCATCCACTTTCTCAACGTTTTTGTTTGCACCAAGTTAAATTTTCGGCACATTTCGGAATGACAGAAAAGTTTATGATAATATTTTCGAAGCCAAAATTGGTTTAGATTAGAATTACACACAAACATCGTGGGTTAACGGAAGGTTATATTTAGGTTAAGTAACTTGGATTGTTAAAAAGGTATGTTTGATTTGGACCGCTGTTAATGTAGGAGTAAAAGGCAACTCGTGTATAACTTTGCATAACCTTTTAGCTGGCTTTATGATTAGTTTCAAATTGTATTTATTTTCATGTCATTGCTGCTAATATCTACGTACGAAGGAAGTAATCTTGACTTGTTTCTTTGTAAGAAATGAGTACAACTTGTTTATTTGATTATATTTTTATAATTATCTATTGCAGCTGTTGAATATTTAGTTATTTAAAATAGTATGTCTATCTTCTAAACAGTAAATACTGTTTCTACTGTCTCGTATTCGACTAGTAGCCGAGGTGTGAGTCTTGCCTGATGTTCTTTTCTAAATCACTGATTGTTCTCAATCGCATGTGAACATTTTCTGTATTTCGGTCACTGCTGCGTTGATCGGTGTGAGTGTCAAAAAGATGTCATGCTTTGCTGTCTCTGAGTTATAACAAATGATTCATGTAAGTATGAATAGCAACGTATCGCCAATTGAAGATTCATATTAAACTATTTAATTTAGACTAACCTTGTTTCTGTTTATCTGCACCGCCTGGTAGCAAATACCTCAGGCATTAGTCCACCATTGTGCATGTTTTATTTTAAAAGTATTAGTAGAGGATTTAATGCTTGCGAACAGCAGGTACAAAAAGACTAACCATATATACAAACACACGACAATTTACACAATAAACAACTTTAACTACGTTCCACTAAATTATCTCGTTCACAATAAACTTTCAGTTGTATTTTCTACGAATATAACAGAACTAAATTCTCAATATTTGCAGCGCATATATCATTTTAGTTATAAAACATTTACGATGCAGTTCCAACGTTATATCGTGTGTAAGATATCTTGCCAATTCCAATTTGTATATATCTATACTAATATTTAAAGCTGAAGAGTTTGTTTGTTTGAACGCGCAGGAACTAATGGTTCAAATTGAAAAATTCTTTTTGTGTTAAATATACCATTTATGGAGGAAGGTTTTAGGCTATATATCATCACGCATAACTAATAGGAGCGCAGACAAAATTGAAGATGAGGAAAAAAACAGGGAAAATTATTCATCTTCGAGGGCTTCCGTTCAAAAATTCCTAACTCATATCTTCTATCCACGGGGACGAAGTCGCGGGCAACAGCTAGTTTGTATATACTACGATACAATGGTCCGATTACTTCAATGAATGAACCTCCATTTTGAATATATGTACAACTGTGACACACGGCGGTTCACGACGCACGATTTATTTTTATTTTCAACCAGCTTTTGTTTGTAACTCACGCGTGTGGAGATCGTTCTTACAAATCATTTAATGTTTGTATCTTTTCTTTTTCTGCCAAGTCCTCGGGCTTTTAACATAACGGATCAGTTTTGAGAGCGTAATTTACTGACAAATTGACGTATTTTTATATTGTTATGTTTAAGCAGCCCTATTTGATTGTTCGGCTATTGTTAAATAAAACAAGATCATAGAACACTTGGATATGTGATACGAGTGTTAAGTTTCTCCATTACAAGTACATACTCAATGTACACTTAAGGTCCGATGATTAAGTAACCGATCGCCACTCAATTTCAGCCAATATTAACAACAATCAACATCAAATTTCATTTATTTTATACAAGCAACCAAGTAGTGAATTTTGGTTTTGTTTTTTGGTTTATAATAGACTAGCTGTTGCCTGCGACTTCGTCCCCGTGGGTAGAAGATGTAAGTTATGATTTATACCTGTCCTATTTTTTCACATTTTCCTTTGTATCTTCGCTCCTATTAGTCACAGCTTGATGGTTTATAGCCTAAGGCCTTCCTCGATGAATGGTCTATTCAACAAAAAAAGATTTTTTCAATTTGGACCAGTAGTTCCTGAGATTAGCGCGTTCAAACAAACAAACAAACTCTTCAGCTTTATATATTAGTATAGATATAGATTGTTTGTATCCATTTTTTACCATATAAAAAGTTATTTATACAAAGGACGCTGCTAAGTAGCTCTTCTTGAAGGTCAACACACAGCTTTGCCCACCCTTCACTTTATTAAACAATATTAAATTTATTCCTCTCAACACCTTGATCTGATGATCATGATCCATTCACATGCTATATCTATAACTTACTTCATTTAAAAAAAAAACAATGGCATATTTGTTTATTGTTAAAAAACGTTTTACCAAGTGTGACGTCAACATTTTTGACATATTACTTGACCTGTTCAACCTTGTATCATTTCTCCATTATGCGTATAAACTAAATGACATGTACACATAATGTATGTGGAAAAACGCTGTCGCATAATTTATAATCACGCTGTTTTACGTAATTAGATAATCGGTCTAGTGGACTAATAAATTAAGTCACGTAATTGTTATGACGCCGTTAAGGCAGTTAAAAGTGGGCGTTTCAATTCTGTTAACTCGAATAAATAACGAAATTATTATGTTTAACTTAAAGTTTATGTAGGTTCAAGAACTATTAGGTAGTGTTTTGTCATATTTTTAATAAGGTAAATATAATTACGTTTTGGTAATCACTTTAAGCAAATACTTTTTTTGGGATCAATTATAAATATAATTCGACAATCTCACGAGACTCGCAGTCAGACTAAGTCAGAAAAAAATATTTTGTAACGCTTAAATTAAAACTAGTTTAAACATTGTTCCTCATTATAAGGAACTCACATACCTAATCGACGTATGTATTAGTATTGTTTGAATCCATACACACTCACTACACACACCTGCAAATTGGATAGGTAGGTCCTGTAGCTTCCGAAAATTCAAAAACGCTTTGACGTTTTCCTTCACCTTAATTTGCAACTTATCGACTTGCCCAAATTCTCCCGATTTTTTCCCACATTTGTCCCTTTGCATACAAACCAATGCTGTCCAATAATCTCCTCTGTATCCCACAAAACGAAACATAGATAGAGGAAGTTAAAAGTTCTTGAAATTACAGCTTGAATATAATAAGCGGCTTGTTTAATTAAAAACTTGTTATTTTATAATTACTCATCGTAAATATAAATAAAGTTTTCGTTCGTTGGAGGATCCTATTAAGGCTTTTATTATGAATAATAAAGTTTTTAAAATAAAATATGATGGAAAAGGTGGGCGTTAAAAGGTCTAGATTTGAATTATGCGGTGTTTCAGTGCGCAGATATTTTGAGTGATTATGACATGGGTCATGAAAATTTGTTTGTTTTTTTTTGTTTTAGTTTTAAAAGAACACTAATGTGCTACTCTGTACATACGTTAGGGTGATTGATCACAGGTATTTGACGATTTATTCGATGTTTTTTATTATTTTCTACGGAATACAACAATGGAAAAAATACTATTCACGATCACATTACGCAGTGTTGAAATCATTTGAACAAAGACATGTCGCGAATATTTATTTTATCAAAATTTTTAAGAATTTGTACTTATTAAAATTGTATGTGACTATCTGTAACATCATAGCTCCCGAAAGGATTGAGCAATTTTAATTAAGTCTGTTTTATATTCAAGGTGAATGATGTGCGTACAAAACCTTTCCACAGGGAAAGCGTGACCCCTCACAACTTTATATTGGTTCAACTGATTCTGAAAAACACTAGCATAAAAATTCACCTTAATACAAAATAATCTATGACGCCACAGCCAGACGCGTCAAACTTGTAACACTCCTCTTTTTCCGTCAGTGTTTAATAAAAACCACAGCAGCTTCTATTTCAAACAGATTTCGATCGCAAGTTCTAACCTCATAAAGATAGGTTACCTCGTTGCCCACAAGCGCCGTGACCCGTTTGCTTCAATCGACACTTATAATTTGCATAGCAATGGCGGGGGGAACTGCAATAGCTACAGTTAACACACTTCCACGACGTGACAACTTGTTTACCTATCGCTTTTAACTACTTTTAATGAAAATCTTTCGTAATTTTTCTTTACTTATGTTAAAACCTGGACAAGTACAACAAGGACTTGTGACGCAGCGGTTTCCGACAAATATGATTGAGATAAACAAATCGGTTAGGTGATATATTAAATTGTTGGTACCCTCAAATTTGCATGTCACCAGTTTCTATCGGTCCAAAGGTGTCAGAGAAAAAAAAATCCCTAAATGTGTTTAGAGATTATTTACACAAATTGTAGAAATTGCGTGTTTCCGTCGTTAGATCTGTAACTATAGTTTTTAAATTGCCTTTTTTAAGGGATACTGGAAATTTTGATTTACATGATACGTTCCTTTCACGAACAAAGTCGAGGTGACTTTGTACATCCTATCTGTTTCACTATTAATAGGTAATCTTGTTCACCGGATGCCGGGCACGACAAGATTCAACGTTGTTTGTGAAAGATGCCGCTTGCAACTCATCGCTGTGAGGAGACTGCGAAGGCTATTTTCGAAGTTGTTGCTTATTTAAATTTTGACGCAAAATGATGGGTGCTATGACTTTGTTTCTGATTTCTGTCTCTATCTTTGTCTGTCTGTGACATCGTTGTGATTGAACGGTTGAACTGATTTTGATACAGTTTCTTTTTGTAGGGGTGATTTTTCTTGCAGTGAAACACTTATATATTTTGTTTAATCGGAATCAGCTTAGTTATTTACTTGGATATTTTTGTCGAAGATTTTGTAACTAAGTATATTTTTGGTTATGGTCTATATCCAGGAATTCGTTATTTTAGAATTACTTAGTTTGACAGGTGATTGAAATAAATATTCACGGTTTACACCTGAATTTGTTACTTAATATAACAATGTCACAAAATTAGTGTTTCCAGTTAAAGTTCCAAAAATATATTTCCAGGTAATTTGTTTAAATACCTACTGAAAACGGAATAATAATTTTTAAGTGGCCTATTTTCATCTTAATGAAAGAATTACTCAAAGCTCAAAGTAGTCTAACCTATTTCATTTTGTTATGGTTCCTTACCCCTATAGTAAAAACGGAGCCCTATTAAGGAGGCTTTGTTGTCAAGTTCAGTTCGTTTACTCCCACCTCTACATTATGAATCATGATAGCTTAACAGTTACAATTTTTGCAGATGATGTGTTGCTGTTAATATAACATATAATCGAATTTATTTTGGTTATAAGGAATCATCAACGTCGTTAGTTCGACTCACACTTAACCGGTTTTTTTTTCACAAACATTCATGAAGAGTATTTAAAAACCTTTTTATTCAAAAGGCACTAACGCTGATTTAAGGTGCGATATTTATAAACTTCAATCTAAATCTTTTATTTAATCAAGGATAATATCCTAAAGGTTTTTAAACTTGAAAATTGAAGCCGAATTGTTACCAAGCTATCAACTTCCAATTTCAATTATTCAAACGAAATAAGGTGAGAATATTTACACGTGTAAGTTTCAATGTCGAAGGTAGAGCGAAAGGGATAGGTAATAGGTTATTGAGTGGGAGGGAGAGAGACGGAATAAATGTAATTGTAGCTAATTACCGAAACTGCTGATTCACAGCGTGCGGCTTGAAATGAGGCCATCTCATTATTTTGAATGGCGAGCAAAATACATGTTCAACGAAGTGCAAGGGTTGAAGAGTATTCTAAAATTAATTAGGACACTTGAGCATTGAAGTCTTTGTTTATAAGGTGGTTGGTTATAATATATCAAGTGCCTTGCTCATGCGGTTGGGTGCTGAAGAGGAACAACTGCATAAGTTGATCTACCTCAAGTAAAGCCATGCTTGATACGGCTGTTCCACGGATGAGCATCATCCTTGCCATAGTTCCTCCGTTTTTCCGAAGGCACGTTGAATTGTGGGACGGAGGACGGAGGAACAAACTATGTTCCAGTCTCACCGGATATATCTAATCACCAGCGTTTTACGCGGAGGACTGCCGATCTGACCTCAACTAGGTTACCTCGGCAAAGTGATATAATGTACTTTTAACATGTTTTTATCATTCCCTTATAGTTACTTATTTATCCAGTACATAAAAAACTAGATCCTAATTTTTCTAACACTAAAATTAACATGTCCTATTTGAGCGTTTACGATGTATTTATAGTAAACTAGCTGTTGCCCGCGACTTCGTCCCCGTGGGTAGAAGATATAAGTTATGATTTAGGTGTATCTGTCCGGTTTTTTTCACATTTTCCATTGTATCTTAGCTCCTATTAGTCGCAGCGTGATGGTTTATAGCCTAAAGCCTTCCTCGATGAATAGTCTATTCAACACAAAAATAATTCTTCAATTTGGACCAGGAGTTCCTGAGATTAGCGCGTTCTAACAAACAAACAAACTCTTCTCTTCTTTATATATTAGTATATAGATATAGATTGGCAATACTGCCTGTCTATAAAATGTATTTTTCTTACTATAACCTACAAGATCGTGTCTGCTTTGTGGGTGTATTACAAATAGCAACATATTACCTGAACAAACATGCGTAGGATGAACAAAGTTACAAGTGCGTGCAAACTGACTTGTGACTTAGATTGTGATACTTATCTACATACTTTTCTTATATAATTTATATCAGGGGTATGTGTGGGAAGAATCCTGTTACCCTATTACTACGCATTGTAAGATTAAATCAGCATTATTGGTATATTTCTTGGAAGGACAGACACGTTTTTGGATGAGGTATTGAAACAGGAGAGATTCAGACTAAAAAGACGATGAAATTGACATAATAAGTTTCGTGACAAGGATTCGTAACGAAGGAAATGTTTTTATCGTTATCGCCCGACTAGTTTCTGACCCAACCAGAGTCTTTAACCATGATCTGGACTGACCGGGCAAGCGAAGTTATTTATCAAAGGATTATAATGTAAATGATTCTGTTTTTAAAATGTAAAACTGTTTCCATGCTATATTTGTGTCTGTTACATGAAAACGTGAAAATCTCAAAGTTACTAAAATTGTAACACAATATTTATAACATTGCTCGCGTACCTTATGGGGGTATACTTTCACATCAAATATCAGACAAAAAAAAAGGTGAGCGACCCTTCCATTTTTAAAACAACCAATCATTGCAGGCCTATTTGCTTAACGAAATCGAAACAGCCAGTGTTTCAATGTTTGCATTAAAAATACATGATTTTAATACTTTAATACTGGAAAATAATGATGAGATCTGTTACGGCATGAGAGAAGTTTATGTAAATATTGTTTTATTTGTGCATTACAAATATTGGGATATGATAATCGGTATTACGGAATTTCGTATATCTTTGGGGATGGACGTTCGAGCTTAAACATTGTAAATACTATTGATGAAAGTCCAGTAAAATAAAGTCCCCAAAAATAACTTATTTACGGGTACACTGTATTATTGTAACTTACATGAGGCGCATCTGCTTATGATTAAGGACCGATCCGATGGGGTCCGAAACTTGTAAGATGATCCCAATAAATAGCTTGTGTTGTCACAAATGTATGACTAACAGGATAGCAGGCGGTTGGATCGTTTTTTAACAACATAAAAAACCCCTACTTTAAAACTTTTCACCCTCCCCCGCCTCACAACTTTCTGTCAATTAAACATGTGTGAAAAACCTCACACATCATTCACCTTACAAAAACTCAATTGAAATTTCTCAATCCACTGGGGAGCTAGTTAAAAATCAAAACCATCGAAAGGTTTCACATGGAGTAACCTTTTTTCACGCGTTTAGAAAAGTAATATCTCTGACTATAGTAGCACAAGACTTCGTAAAAAATTGGTGAAATGTAGCTCAGGTCACATCAGTCTGAAGACATTCTGTACCTGAAAGAAGAACAATATATGGTGAGGTTATTTTACAAAACACCTAGACTAAGAACAAGAATTTGTGGATCACTCAACACGTGGGGCTCGAACCAACAGCACGTCGCTTACTGTATTACCTACTTGGCGCAATGCCCACTCGGCTATCCATGCATTTTATTAGGAAATTGAATAAAATGTCTGTTATAAGTAAAAAGTCATGGTGGCTTTGCGGTTGTATACGCGGATTCGTAAGCACACGGTGTAGATTTTGTACAAATGTAGGCAAAGTAACAGGGTGTTTCTTTTTTATGTATTTGCTAATTCATTTTAAGATACCATTGATAAATGGCGCAGGTAAAACTTTTAAGGAAATCAGGATACTAAGTATTGTAATCGGTGTCAACCTGTAGTGAGATAGCGTGCTGATCAATGCTTGAACCTTTCCTGTATGGAAGTAGACCTTTTAATAACATTCTGAAATTAATAGGCTAGTATTATTAATAAGTAATTGTTTCGAAGCATTTGAGACGAAAATTACACGGTACATGTACATATTTTGCAAAATTCTCAAGTATACTAAAACAACTTTGTTAATTCCAGTATTTTGTTAAGTCCCAACATCGTGACAAAAGTAAATACTTAATTCAAAGCGCGTCATCCTCTGAAGCTCTCAAAACTTTACGAAAACAAGGTTAGGATTTTTCCAGAAACTACCAAGTTACAACTATGTGAGGAGGTTAAGCCGTTGGTCCCGGCTGCCACGAGCTTTGACACCGTTAAGTTTCTACAATTCTAACAACAAAACTTAAAAAAAACAAACGGTCAAGGGGTCAACTTTGAAAGTTTCGTAGAGGACAGAAAAGAGAGTTTGGCAAAAAAATATACATCCATCACATATCAAACGTTTCTTATATCAATTTTTATTTATTTATTTGTATTTGTATATTTTTTTTTATAACGACAACGTAAAGTACATTGCATGAGAAAATTTCAACCGACTGCCAATTACGATTTTATGATATGCAACCTGATTACAGACGGACATACATATATGTATAGTGGAACCTCAAAAGTAACCAGTATATTCGTATTAGAATACGTCGTGGTGGTGAAAGGCAAAATCTGTAGGTGAAAGACTCAGATCTCCATATTACGTTATTTTATGGTCGACCGTTTTTATTAAAACAAGCTACCGTAGACAAGGTTTAACAATTATAACTTATAGTAGAAATCGTTTGAGATCTTAACGATAAATAAATGGTAAAGAAAACACTTCTTTGATAAAAAAAAATGTTAAGCTCATGTCTGATCGCTGTTGAAAAATTTTTGTCCGAAATTATGAATTTTTATAAAATCCTGTCAGATTAAAAAAAAACAATCAACGTCCATTCTTCGACACACTAAAGTTTGCTGCATTTACTTTCCAAAAAGGGAATCTGTCCTACTTTTTTAAAACAACGAAGTTTCAAGAAAATGAAAGTTTCGTTCATTCTTTCCTCGGTACAATTTCGAAAATGTAATGCGACAGGCTGTGAGGATTATTATTTTTTTGAGGAGATGGACTTTTCGTGACAAGTTTAACTAGACTGGCTGTTATTGCAGCTCGAATGAAGGAAAAAATATTTTTTTGATAAAAAATTGTCTCAATTTGTAGAATTGTCTCGTTGTTGCGATTATTTTCTTCTGAAATATCATTTGTTGCGAAAACATAGACTAGAAAAAACGTAGACCACAAAAGAAAAGTTTTACCAATGTTTTTAATAAAAAACAACGGAGTTTAAGGAAGAAAAAAAAATTGACGGAAAATTACATCATTTTGCGTGAAAATTCTTTGCTAAATTGGTAAATTTAAAGTAATAAACTATGCAACTACTGAATTTCGTATTTATCATACTTGATATCAAAGTAAAAAAACTCATATTCTTTTTAAAACCAAGAATGTTCACGAAGTTATTACGAAATAATGGTAAATCGAGCAAACATTTCATTGAAACCAAATAAATTTATTTTCGTGAAACTCATTGAATCAGAGTTTGTATGGGCAGTTAAAATCGCTGGCCGCCATTTTCAGGTCATTGGTTTTGCATGAAACTTCCTTATATTTGTGAAACTGTAACTCTTCTATGAACGGCAAAAAGAACGGTTGCCCATGTGGAAGCGAGATGGCGTTTGAAGACAGGGCTGTTGGCCTAGGCGGAGGTCATAGTTTCATTCCCGGTTAGGACAAAATATATGTATGTGTGATGAGCAAAATCATTGGAGTATTTGATATCTATTAGTTAGCTGTTGCCAGTGGCTCCGCTCATGACAATTCGAAAAAATCCTTCGGGAACAAAAAAAGTTTTTATGTGCTAATCCAGGTTATAAACTATTGTGTGTGTACAGATTTTTGTCTAAATCCGTTTAGTGCCTTTTATTTGAAAATGTAACAAACTCTTTTAAAATTTAAGTAATTATATGTATGTATGTATTTAGAGAAATGTCCAGTTACCTGTTCTCTAATACTAAAACTACATTTTTTTCTTAGTTTTAGACTAGATGGCGTTGTTTGGAATTAAGGAATTGAAATTCGCTGTGAAGAACGCCGTCTCGCTTCTTAAATAGCCGTCAAATAAAAAAACTGGGAGTATTTATAGACTAAAGAAAACATTTTTCATAGTTTGCATTGCTGGCGCGCATTCTTAGCACTTGTAAAAGTTTCGTTGCATTGTTTGAATTTTGTTGGTATTTCATCGGAATCAAAAATTGTTTTTCACAGTAAAGTTTTTCGTGATTTCTCCAAAACTCTTCATATTTTTTTTGTTTTCTGTTCTTTACACAAACATTGATCTAAAGTTTTCTACCCATTCATTTGCACTATTAATGTCCATACTATTCCCATTTCACATTCGCCTACAAAAATAAACTACCACAGCCTTTCATTTTATCTTGTAAAGTGCAATAACTTTCTCTTGAAATTGAACGGAATCCATCGCTCCAGTATCATAGTGGTCTTCACGAGGTATTTCCGTAGTTCACTTCAATAAAAACTCTTTGCTTCGTGAAATATAACGGTCGGTACTGAAGACATCTTTCCTGTACTGTTCACTTTCATTTTATTGCGATTTTATAGAATAGAGTGACATTAAGATGTAGAGTAATAAAATGGATGGTTTTTTCTTTAAGGGTACAACCCTATTTCTAAGGCTCCGCTGTTTGTGTCTGTCTGTATGTCTGTTACCAGGCAGTAAATTTATCACAAATTATGTATTTCTGTTGCTGCTAAAAGAAAAGAACTAAAGATAAAATCGTTTAGGTATTTTTAAATTGATGATAGACAAATAATACGAAATCCGATTCCACTTTCGACATTTTAAGGAATTATTAGTAAGTAAGGATTTAGTAGTGCAAATAAACCATTGAAAAACTTACGGATGAAAGTTTCCTCTTAATTGCACCATCATATGTTGTGTACGCTGTGATAGGGTGATATGATGAAATAGAATACTAGAATGCTTTGTGACGTAACTTAACTTGTAAGAAGCCTATTTCCGATAATGCTCACAACTCTCCTATTTGTGAGTAAAGAAAGAAGCCTGCAAGTTTACTGCTACGTCTTAACGTAATATTATTGAAGAGAGATTACAGTTCAGCTATCACACTTCTTCCACCATTGTAAAATTACTTTAAAACTTGGTGGTAGACCTTTTGTATCCAGCAGAAAGCTGATACTATGACTATATGAGTATATTAAATGATGCAACGTTTACTCGATTTACTTGGGTTACGATTTATCGGGAGTGCCCGACTAGTTTCGGACCCAACCAGAGTCTTTAATCCTTAATGAATCAGTCTCACAATAGTTAAAATAAAAATATTATTTTATACATACATAATGCAGTAAAATATTAAAACAATTTAATAAAATTTACTTTTTTTAACGAATTAATAGTAATATTTATTTTCAGCTTCCAAGGATAACAGTTTTATGAGACAAAATTGAATTCGTAGAGTCACAAACAGAATGAGATAAATTGCAATATTTACTGTCGGAACTAACAATCGTGGGTTTATCCATCATCAATGATTCATTTGTCAGCAATACACTAGTAATTAGTTAATTACCACGCGAGCTAATTATTTGGAGGTTTACATAGGTTAAGATAATTAGTGAATGATAGACCATATTTGCATTGACAACGCTTGGATGTTTTAATTGGGAATTATATTTATTATTTTTATTTGTCATTAATGGTAATTGGGTACTGGGTCGGTTCTATGAAATTGTTTGTGTTTGGCTTCCAAAGCAGAGAAAGAGTCGTTTGATGATTTTCAATCCGAAATAAAGGTCTTTTGATATTAGTTTACTTATGATCATTCAAATGAATACCCACCAATTTACATAACAGAAAAAAAACTATGATTATAATAATATACACTATAGCTGCAACTCACATTACAATGAAAAATAGTTTATATAGGTCAAGGAATAGGGTAGCCTTTGCAAAGGCCATCGTTTCCGTTCTATCACAATTCACAACCACGAGTGGAAGTCGATATCAATTTTTCAAGTAAAAATTCTTTTCATTCCGTTACTTGATCGGAAAGGATTGTGCGCTAGTCTCTGAACTTCGGTAAATTTAAGTATTGGCGCAGTGCCTAATACTTTGAGCTTCGGGGTAAGCAGTGGTTGATATGATCTGATGCCAAAAGATTGATCTGAGTGAGTCATTATGGAACAGCATGTTTTATTACTTACTAAACTTTATGGGGTGAGAGCTAAATATCAAACGCATTAAAACTTTTTTGCTTGTTTTGTGCTTGTGTGTGATCTCAATACCAGGCAAAAGATTTTCCACACTTCTCTATTTTTTTTAAAAATCAGGAACTGGGCGCTCTGCATATCTATCCGTATAATCGTCATACCATCTTCTTTGGGAACGATTTGATGATACTGTATTTTCGCAGGCTTTATAAAAATGGAAATACACCGTGCGCTATATGCAACTTCGATTCCCGGGTAAAATATTCGTGTGTTTGCGAATGCTTTGCAAAGTTTGGGTATCCTTGAGCATGTGGCTTAAATATTTGTAAAACCCAACAACACAATGAATTAAGTAGGTGAAGTTTTTTTGAAAAAAAATAATGTTTTACGTGCAAAAAATCGCATAAACTGCACATAGGTTTTCAAATTGACTGAAATTAGCAAGAAAAACAAACTATTTAATTTCCCATCTAAACGAACACTACCTCCTCTCACAAAACCACCAAAATACAACCTCCACCATAAATTCAATAAGCAACGCTATAAGTTCGTTAAGCACACAAAGTCTAACCGTTAAGACATTAAGCATAATACAAACAAACATAAAGTAATGAATTTCAACATTAATATCCCGTATCTATGTAAACTACTAACAAGAGACATAAATCAGTAAGTACCTTGAGGCACATTAGCAGGGTAATTCGCATAAATTACTCACCAACGTTGAGGTACAAAATTGCAATTAACCTTTTTGGTTATAGGATAGTCAATAAGGGTATTAGTTTCAGAATCACCCACTGTTTAAGGTAATTGTTTTACTGATGTTTGCTATGATGTTGTTTTATTTTTGTAATGAGGTTTTATCTACTTTTTGAAATATTTGGGAATGTAGGAAATACAATATAAGTCACTCTATTGAAGTCCCATTTTTACAATTGTTAGTGTTAATAGAACACGCTCGCAATATGGAGATCACAGCTCATACACGTGTTTTATCGAAATGAAATATTATTTACAAATATTTGAGCGTTTTTATTGAAACTAAAAATTGTAGGTCGGAGATCAAAGAAGGCCGGCACATTGTGTCTGGATTCTGCTTCGGGACAAAAAAATGAATGTCTATTTAAGCTACTACTTAATTATCTGAAAGCACTCGACGACTCAAGTGTATTTATGGAAATTATGAATAGTTTCCAGTCAGCTTGACGTTTTTCAGTTGTTGCTTAAGGACTCCGGTTATGTCCGAAACTAGTCGGGCGATCCAAATAAACAGTGCGAGTATTTTGTATCACTTGAATATGAATCGTCCTAAAGAAAGCTATAAAAACTGAGCAAAGCAAACATAAACAAAACAGATTAATACAAAATCGATACTAAACATTACAAAGGCCCTTAATAATACAGAATCGTACTGAACACACAGTCGAAAGATCTTAATAATAACCAAAATTGACTTCCAAAGATCTATTTCGGTAACTTGTTCCCTAAGCGATATCAAAGGATCGTTACGTTTATCTAGAATAAATTCATCTCTAATATTCTGTCAGAGCCTGGTATTAGTAATATTCTTGATAATATAAACTTTATATTAAACCTATAAATGTTATCCTTCGGAGGAGGTTATTAATATAAATACAGGATTAGGTATTTTTTTTGGGATGTGTCTTCAATACTTTTTTGTTGATAGACGTAATATATACTAGCTGTTGCCCTTGGGTCCGCCTGCTACAAATGGAAAATGATTCCACGGAATATTAAATCCTGTGTGATAATCCTGGTTATAAAACTATCTGTGAACCAAGTTTCGTCTAAATCCGTTACGGCGTGAAAGAGGAATAAACATCCATACATACTACTGTTCATTCATTTTATAATATTAGTAGAATGATAGATAGATAGATAGATAGATAGAATCTATATAAAAAGTTACAAAGAGGTTTTTTTGTAGGGCAAATAGAGAATCAGACCATACGGTTACAATGCTGCCTAAATCTGAGATCGATATATTTTTTATTCGTCAGGGGTATTCTCATGAACACCTATCTCTTTAGACACAAAGCCTGTATTCTCTTACTGACTACACTTGCACTACCGTACAACGTCTCTCGAATTTGATTGGTGCGTGGTGATACGTAGAGATGGGTCATGCTGTCATGAGTTGATCTTTTTGTCTTCGCATGTTTTTTTAAGACGTGGTGTCTGAGGTTCTTACCACCTGTAGGGTACGTGCCTTACTTACACTTTAGAAGAATATAAATGAAGATTTGATGATGGTTTAAGATCAAGACCCGTGCTATAGACCAAAGGCAACCATTCTAATAAAGAAGGCTAACTGTTAAAGTAGGTACCTAAATACATTAACAAGTGTCGCACTTTAGGAGTACACTAATTTAGATGAAGATTTTAAATAAATCTAGATTAGATTTTCACAAAATCTTCTAGACTACAACAAGATCTGACATTCACTAATTACTTGCTTTTAAATAATTAGCATCTCTTAATACCGTTAGCTGAGTTTCTTTAGAAAATTTTCATACATTCATTTCGGTAATTTTACAAAACATCGTTATACATTATGATCTTTACTGTCCAAGACAATTAGGGTGTTTAATTACAAATTCTAATTAGTCAATAAATATATTCGAAGACAAAAGGCATTAAAGATGAAACGTATGGAGGTGGGGATTATGAAGGTGTATCATTCATTTTTAATTAAGGCGATAAAATAAAGAAATGTTTATCAAATATTTTTTAATGTGTCTTTTATTACAAGCTAATTTGATATTTTGAGTCAAAAGCGAAATTCGATTAGTACGCTTTGATAATTATTTTGGTAGTTAATAGGTAGACATGACAACAGTGATGTAGTTGGCATTTTTTAATCTTCTAAACGAATACTATTAATTTGATTTAGGATGAGTTTAGGTGCTTAGTTGAGTATATGACGCTTTTTCTACATCAAGAAATCTGTATCAACTAGTTGCTAGTATCTACTTGCATCAATATTAAATGTCTTTAAGATGTTCGGATTTAAACAGTTCCAAACAGAAATAGGAAAAATTAATGAATGTGAAACCTTTTCCCGTATGGCTTATAGATGTGGTAGAGGGTTGTCGTACTATACTTTTTGTTGTTTCTCACCTGGGTTAATCTTAAATGACTTCAACTCATGTCGAGGGCACGGCGTAGGGATAAGGCGGACTTCAACTACCAACCAGAAAACCCCAAGCAACTACTTCTGCTTAAGCTAGAGTCATGATGGGATCGCCTTCAGATCGCGGCTGTAGATGGCGCACTTCACAACGTGTATCAGAATAAGCGCTAGACCTTTCAAGCGGTCACTGTAATCATAATTTTAAACAGCTTTTATCATTTAAATAATACTATAACCGCGAAAAAAAACGAAAGCTCCATACATAACCTGGGCTCACGACTCGATAGAATGTACTGAACAGCAATTTTTATTTGTGTTTACAATATTGATCCCATAGTAAAAGTTGTTGATAATGATGAGCATTATAACATATTAAATGGTCTTGCGTTTATTCTCTTGCACGTGTTCTATACACAACTACAAGAGTTTTAGTACAAGAGGAGGCGCTCGGCGCTCAGGCACTTAGTCGTTTGTGGAAAGCTTCGGAATAAAATGCAACGCTATGCGTAAACAGAATGGATTAAGGAGAACAGACGGACATTTTTATTGCATTTTGTTCTGTATTCAAGTTTATTGTAATTACTAAGGCGTTTTGTTCTCTGTAATGTAAAGGAAAATAATGCGTTTGAGTTCTTTTTGCCGGTGTTTTTATTTCGTTTTTTAAAAGTACGTCTGTAAATATAAGTTTACGAGCTTTGCTCTTTGTGCAGCTCATGAAAGGTTGAGACAGAGATGAAATAATATAATATTAAAAAAAAGTAGAGAGTTTCAGAACAAGAGGAGCTCGTCGCTAACCTATAACTGCATAAGTGAATCGATCACAGGTTAAGCTTCGCTTGACGCGGTTGGTCCCTAGATGGCCGATGATGATCATCATTAAAAACAAGTACCTACTATAATGTGAAAATTAAAACTTCAGACAGGACTCGAACTGGCAACGGTGCTCCAACAGTCGTAGTATTATTTTTTTGTATTTAAATACAAAGACATATTTCAGAAAAGTCCGTTTCACGATAGCTCTTGAACCCACATCACATTTTCTATGGCACAACAATAAGTTGTACTTGTATAAAAAGAGATTTAACTCACGTGTTTGTTTCGTCACGAGTCGGACTCGTGACGCCGCCGCGTGACATGTCACGTCAAACAAAACGACGTGTTTGAGGACATGCGAGAGGGAAAACAAACGTTAGCTAGATGTTATTTGAAAATAAACGATTTCTTTTTGTATATTTAATTTATTTGATTGCTGAAAAACGGGTTTCAAATGTTTATCAGTGTGTTTAATTTCGCAAAATGTAGAACAACTTTTAAGTGAAGAAGCAGCAATCGTTTTATACAAACATAAAAACTTTAATAAATATTGTACTGGGATATGAATATTCACAAATCACTTTTCCTTTAAAATTTTTCAATATCGTAGAATTGATCATATAATTATTTGGCCACTTCTTGAACTAACGAACAACGAATTTTTAATAAATTACATATCTACTTATGACCGTTATTATAGATCTAGCTATCACGTTTCATGAGATACAGCCTGGATATAGACGGATGGTCAGTCGGCGGAGAATTAATTATACGGTTCCGTTTTTACCCTCTGGATATTGAACCCAAAGCTTAGCTAAAACAATAGCACGACTGACCACACCAGTCGACACTACAGACATAATTCAACCTTATCTCATTAAAATAAAATCTATTAAAATGTCACAACTCATGCGGAGACTGTGTATGGTAACAGGGGTACGTAACATTTTTAGGGTACTGAAACAATTCGCAACATTTTTTTCGCGGACCACGGGAACCACAGAAAGTTATTTGACGTAACTCAAACCACTGGAATTTGTTAATGAAATAATTTTAACTCGATTCCGTGAACGAGTTTTTTAAGAGTAAATTGCGTAGATATTTGATCGTAGATTTAATTAATTTAGAAAATGATGTTCCACCTCTCTCTTAATTTCTGTGAAATTTAAGTCTGTATTAATATCGTAAATAAGAATGTATTTTTTGTGTCCATTTGTTATGGCTTTAATTTTTTTTATATGTATATACATGAATATTCATGTAAAGCCATCTAGTCTCAAACTAAGCAAAGCTTGCATTATGAGTACTAGACAACTGATAAACACACTCAAATATATCTAAATACATACATAAATTACAGCCAGACATAGAACGTGCTCATCACACAAACATTTGTCTTGGTAGGAATCGAACCCACGACTTTCGGTACAACAGTTAGGATCACTAACCACTAGACCAACAGCCCAGTCGAAAAAAGGTTCAAAAGGGTAAAAACAGAACCATATTAATGAAATTGCACTATCTGTCCATTTGTGTGTCCGAATCTACCATGTAGTGCTTACTAAAGTAAATTTGTTCCTTGACATTACAAACCTACATTGTTATTAATAACCTGCTCCTATTTTGCAGTCGGTTTAAATCGCCAGGTGTTGCAAACACTTGGAGAGAATTCTCTATTAAGATTAAGTAGCTCTCTTTTTTATTTTAGTTTTAGCTGCACTTACATTACTCTTTGTTCACACTTGGAATTTCTAAAAGAAAAAGTACTTTTGTTAACGAAACAGATAATTTGTTCATTGTATTTAAAAACATGAACATGTACATGAATTATCTTTAACAAAGTTGTTTCATCGTATAGAGTACAGTGTAATATTTTTAATCGATACTAATTTGTCTTAAAATACATAAATTATATGCAGATATTTTTTATTTCCACTTTTAAATCTCGCTACTGGGCAAATTTTCCTCTCTCCTCAGGCACTCCCCATTCCCTTGCTAAACCTCTCTATCCTTCGCGATTTCTGACGACATGCCCCCAATATATTAACGAGACCGTCACACCATATTTACCGCGGGTGTCCCCGGTGATGATTTTCGCCGGCATTCAGTATCTGTTAGACAGTTTTTGAAATTCCATCAGATTGCATATTTAGCATAAGAAAAATACAAAAATCATTTCCGATGCTTACTCGAAAATTTACGAACAATCTACCAGTTTCTATCTGAAGTCACACATAGAAGGGCGTCAAACTGTAAAATCAAATTTGAAACCTATTCAACTATACGTCACTATCCGATTAAAAGACCATTGACTTTTCAAATTATTTTCTTATTCAAAAAATATTGAGACACGTACGTCGTAGTCAGTTCTTCAGAAAGTAAATCTCATTGTTTGCATGAGTACATTAAAACTTTCACTCAACTATTTTCAAAGCGTGACATGTCTAATAGAAATACTGTCTGACTTGAAAGTAAGGGTCAATTCATACTGATGTACAGTATTTTTTTACTGCGAAAGTGATATGATCTTTATGTTCTTAAGTTGCGGATGAATTGATTATTGACCTTTAATAGTACGTCCCTCGCATTTCACTGTCATTGGCATCGATGCAAAATTAACTAACAAACTAAAGACTAGAAAGATGTAATTTTTGAAGATTAACTTCTGCACTCATGAAAGTGGGTATTTCGGCGAACTACTAGGCGCCTATCAATTCCATAGTGGAGTACCGCAGTAAGAGTTGACGGACACAGGGCCGTTGAAGCGGTTAATCATCCCACATAAACGCTTACGCCGTGGTACGTCAATATCCATTGCGAGTTATTAAATTTTAAGGTCCAAACGTTGTAGATGTTGTAGATAACATACCTCTATGACAAAAGGAGGTTTTTAGTTTTGACGAATGACGGTGCGTACTCATTCGCGATATCACGGCAAACTCAAGGTTTAGATTGACATGACGTGACGCCTCGCGACGCGATTGTGCGTCGATTCTGCTGTAGTGTGAATTGACCCTAAAGGCTCGGCGTTTTGAGGTTAATGAACTCGAGCATTCTTGTCACACAAGCTATCTTCTTCAACCTTTGTTTGTTGACACGTCGTCAACAGTAACATTAATAACAATTTAATTCATTTCTGTTTTCATTTCAAGCTGCAGAATGGAGGCTGCGTTTTTCAGCAGCTTAAATATATTTTATTAAATTTTCGCATCTTTAATCACGCAGACAAGGTCGCAGACAGGGTGGTTAGTTGTAAATAATTGTCTGTTGGTTATTTTGAGAAAATCTACTTCCAAAACCGAAAAACCTTGAAATATTAAAAAAAATGTTGTATCTCAAAACGTAGACATCCTATTTAAAGCCATAGCTATTCTCATATCATTTGTTGAACTATAAATACATTATCAAAGTCATTTCCAAAAATAACATTCTCTTCTCCTAATGATATAAGAAAAGGTCACGAATCTTGTCAAAAGTGCTAAAAGTGATTTATTACGAGATTCTTATGTAAACCAACTGTCATTGACCTCCACAATCACTGGACTTCATATAAATCCAATACATTATTAGTGTTAATGTTATTATAATATTATTTGTCCATAGTTGAGGAGCTCGTGGCTAAGCTATAACCGCATAAGTGAAACGATCACAGGCTATGCTTGACGCGGTTGGTCCGTAGTTGCGTGACCATCTTTGTCATAAGGAGTTCCTCAGTGTTTCGGAAGGCAAGTTAAATTGTGGGTCCCGGCTGTTATTCTTACATCTTTGGCAGTCGTTACAGGTAGTCAGAAGCTTGAAAAGTCTGACAACCAGTCTAACCAAGGGGTATCGTGTCGCCACAGGTAACTAGCTCCTTGTAAAACACTGGTACTTAGCTGAAACCGGTTAAACTGGTAGCCGACCCCAACATAGTTGGGAAAAGGGTAGGCTAGGCCAAAAAAAATGTCTTATTGAATGTTCTCTATGGAAAAACCGACTGAAGGAAACGCAGGCAGAGTTAGGGATGACCAGGCTTCGTTCTTACTGGAGTGACCATTCGCGGCTCATGGGAGAATAAAGTGAAATATGAGTGGGGTAGGCTTTTTCCTAGCAGTGGGAAAAGTCAGACGATTAAATAAGAATGTCGTTACTCGGGTGAAGACCTCGTCCCAGTTAGAAAAGGAATATGCACGTTACTACACTTGTAGATTTGTAGGAGAGTTTGGATTTCTTTTTTGAATACAATTTCGCTTGAAAATGATTTTCTATGAAAAATATATGGGATCTGAGAATAATTAAATTAATCCGATCAACGAGTTGGACTAGAAACAATTCGGATCCTTGCTAAAAAGTTGCAGAAAAAAATTGTTCGCCACATTTATTCACGATCCAATTATAATTATTGATGAACGTCGAAATATATTTCTGAAACTTTAGACAGTCTATGACATCAAAGTTCATGATCATACCAGGCTGAATGCCTGGTAACAGACAGACAGCAGCACTAATCGCTTCCGTTTTCGGCTTTTGGGTCCGAAGACTTAAAAATCGCATTATCAACTGCCTGATTTTGAACCTGAAACCACCTGAATACATCCTCGCTCATTGAACCTCTGTGGCACTAATAGGAAACTAAAACGTACAAAATATCAAGATATTTATTATTGTATAATTTGTCACAATAATTTCGTCCAGTCGAGATGACTCCATTTTATTCGACCGATGCCGCAACGCATTAGAAAGATTATTTATCATGGATTTTTGTACGAGTCATTAGGTCGACCTACATATTTTAGTGGGGTTAAAGATTGTAGTGACATTTTAGATAAGTTGACGGTTCTTTTTAGGGATCCGTAGCTGATGGGTAAGGAGGGTTTTTATTATTTTGACTCTACTATCCTTTTACCTACCATTGAACTGTATTTCAAACGGCGAGAAAATGAAAGAAAATGGTTGCCTTGTTTATTATTATCATGAAAAAAAAGAAAATTGTATGATGTTATTTCTTTTAACGATTTGCCAAACCTTTAATGTGTTATTTAATTTCCTAGAAGATACAATGCTAAAACCATTTTCCTATTTAACATCAGTTATAATTAAGTAGATTATGAAATTTCCATAAAAAAATAATAGTAGGAATTTGAAATATTAATCAAAAATATTTTTTCACTTTTATACATGAAATTCGGTTTCAAACCTAACCAAACCATTAATATTCGAACATTCTATGTTTAAATATAAACATTGAAAAAAAAAGTGAGCCGTATCACAAATGGTAGGCCGTCGCTCAATATTAAAAAAAAATACATTTTCTATTACATCTGACGTTTCTATAGAACGGGTGTGCTTTTTTTTCGAAACTGACAGGTTTGCATTGAATAGGAAGCCTGGTACTCGAAAAACGTTGAATACTGTTAGATCGAGCCGTTTATAGAAAACGGGACGAGTACGACACGACATGAGTATTAAACAATTCAAACTTGTCTTTTGTCGTTCTGACAAGAGACATAATTTGTTAATTTCATACATTCGAGCTAATAATATCGACCATCGCGAGTACTGTAAGAGAAACATCATTCCGCCTTGTAGAGCGCTCTCTCGCGTCTACGTTATAACAACGCTTCTCTTTTGTCAACTCAACTCGCGACCCCGCAGCCTTGCCAGCTCATGAGTATGAACTCATTTTGGGTCCAAAACTATTGGGGCAGTCCCAATTAATACGCTAAATAAATAAATAACCTTGTATTTTTTTTGCCAATTTGGTTTGATGGACTAATCAACGGATTCGAAATATAACGTATTTCCATCAAAAACGTTTCGCTTTTCGACATAATAGTTTGATCATCTCAGTAGCCTCTAATTACTAAGGTTCTGCGTTCACTTGTTTTCGACACCTCGCTGCAATTTTCGCCGCTACTTTTACGGAAACGTGGAAGATTGCCAAATTGTGGGTGCTATTGAAACTTTAATAGTTATTTTTTTTATATTTAACGTCATTTAAAATTAATGGTTATAGTGTAGTGACCGCCTCGACTCGAGGATGAAAAAAAGAAGATTCTTAATTGAAACAATTTGTTACTAACACAGAAATGTTATGTGACTTCTCTAACCCAAACCATACCTGAAAACCATCAAATCGTTAACTGTAAAGAGCCCGTCAGTTATTTTCATTTTATATTTTTTTATCTATCGTCAGAATACTGTTTTCTATTCACAGCCCTTGCATTTTATCGACGGTACGACCTTTTTGTGCGGTGGCCTAATTCTGGCCTACCACCACTTCAAGTCGGACTTATGCAGTTGTCGAAGAGAGATGGTACTCTACATCGTGCAGAGCTCTCTCTCGCTCCCACAATTGCAACTGTCTTACTTAGGAGGTCGTCCCAGGCTCCCGATGCTTCGTCGCCTGGATTGATGGCCAATTAGTACCCAATTGATGAGAGCTAAAGGAAATTATGAGATCCTGTTTCCTACAAGTTAAAGTTAGCAATTTGTGTAGCGGTTTTGATGCAATTTGTGATGCAATTTAACATAGACTGGTTTCTTTAATGAAGAAAATAGGAATAAAACGTGTACTACGTGTAAACTGTTCGTGTATTTGTCAATGAACTTCTCTTAAGTGGCTGAACCAATGGGTTTTTTTATATGCTTGAGAGTCAATCCATTTAGTTTAGTTTCTGCGTCCGGCAAAAAAAAAGCAAGCAAAATCTGAAAGTAATTAGAGATCAAAGCAAAGTAACCTCTTTATCTATTTTATTATTTAATATAGAAGCAACAGGAAGACGAAATCAGAAAAAGATCAATTCTCAAGTCAACACGGTCCCTGAGATACAGCCTGATTGCTAAGTGCGGTCAGACATCGTTGCTTGAAACCCTAAAACCGCTCACAAACTAATTCACTCAGCTAAATAACATCATCAACGCTCCACCGTACACTTCAGGGCACTTTATTTGTCTCTAATACAGAAAATCCAGTATAAATAGCACAGCTTGGACACGGCCCCATTAACATAGAGTTAGTGACACTTCATTGCATTTAGTTAAAGAGGCGGTAGTTCGAAGTTTTAGATCGTTAGGGCGGCGACTTGTGAAATTTATGAATGGTATCGGTATTACACAGTAAAGGGGTTTTTGGTGTGGTTTCGTGTTATGAAAGGTTTATGTTGAAAGCGATTTTGTTTTTCAATCAAAAAATAGTCAGTTTTTCCGCTTAAAAGTTGTATGGAAATTCGGCGTCATACAAAAAAAATTAAAAGAGTTTTCAATCAGTATCAAACTTTGGTAAGATTTTATTATTTATTTAGTATTAATTCGCTTCGTGGAAGGACTTCAACATTATTGGGGAATAGGTAACGCAGAGAAAAATATAGTATTTACAACTAGCTGTTGCCCGAAACTCCGTCCGCGTGGACTTCAGTTAACAGCGCGTAGTGAATCCCGTTTCCATGGGAATGTCGTTTACCATACCCTCCAGTACCCACCCTTAAAATTATTTTTCGTTTTAATAAATGAAAAATGATTTTAAGGGTGGGTATTACCTTCCTTGGACCTTAAGGTCCACCTATTCTCGAGGTATATGCTTACTAACATTCATTGTTATTCATGTAAACAAGGCAATAGGGCCATATAACACAGTAGCGCTTTTCTTTTGTTATTGATAAGATAGTTATCCTTTTTAATACTGCCTCTACTAAGAAGGTGGTCACAAAATTTGCAGCATCATAAATGAGGTTTAAGTTCTCCGAAGTGCAGGTGTCTGAACAGTTTGGGCACTTTGGTAAGTGCGACGCTATACAACGGTTAGTTTAGAACATAATGTACGAAATATAATAACCAAGTCTTCATGTTGTCTTGGTCATTTTAAAGTTAAAATTAGACTTGGAAGATATTAACGCTGTAAAGGTCTACAATTACTGTTTATTATTGATTTATTTACACACTAGCTGTTGCATGCAGTCCCGACCGCAGAACATGAAATCGGGATACAAACCATCCTATGTGTTCTCTTTTTAAACTGTGTGCCAAATTTCGTCTAATTACGTTCAGTGGTTTTTGCATGAAAGAGGAACAACAACAAGAGGAGCTCGTGGCTAAGCTATAACCGCATAAGTGAGTCGATCACAGGTTAAGCTACGCTTGACGCGGTTGGTCCATAGATGGGTGACCATCTTTGTCATAACGAGTTCCTCCGTGTATCGGACAGCACGTTAAATTGTGGGTCCCGACTGTTATTATTACATCTATGACAGTCGTTACAGGTAGTCAGAAGCTTGAAAAGTCTGACAACCAGTCTAACCAAGGGGTATCGTGTTGCCTAAGTAACTGGGTTGAGGAGGTCAGATAGGCAGTCGCTCCTTGTAAACACTGGTACTTAGCTGAAACTGGTTAGACTGGAAGCCGACCCCAACATAGTTGGGAAAAGGCTAGGCCGATGATAATGACGTTCAGTGGTTTTTGCATGAAAGAGGAGCAAACATCCATACATATAAACTTTCGCATTTATGATATTAATTGGATGACATTACACTAAAGTTCAATAGTTTTGTTCGCGACCCCTAACCTTGAAATATACAGCCCAAATTCGTTCACCTTTAAATAATTGAGATACTTACTTATATAAAAAGGTAATAAATCAATTGCAAACACTTTTATAGTTAACTTAAAAATAAATTGGCTTCAATTAACGCTGGTCTAATTGATTGTTTGCTAGTTCGAGCCAAAATCGTTGTGTGCTCCAAAACAATAAATTATTAACCGAATTACTTATTGTAATTAGTTCGTTTTTAAATGTTCTTTTGTAATGAAATAATTAATTTAAGTGTTGGTGTGAATATTTTATTAGTTTTTCTTCATTGCGAATTTTAGTACCAAAGAATTTTTTGAGGGTAACTTTTTGGAGACATTTTTTTTGCCATGTACATGTTTTATTTAGTTAGTTTCTTCTGTTGATACGTCATTCTTTATAGTCAATACCAGCGTAGCCTTGGGTGCAGAATCGCAACACGAATATTTTTCTATTAGTTATTATAATTTGGACTCCACCAACCATTTATTGTAGTAACGGTATTTGTTTGTAAGATTATAGGCTTTTCTACCTATAAGGAGAGAGACGGCGCTATACGCAATGTATACGCTGTCTTACTTCTACAATTCCGACAATACCTTCAGGAGTATTCCCGTCAACTACGGACAAATAACTTAAGGAATATAAACTGCACCTGTGTTAACACATATTGTCAACAAAGTGAGTACAAGTTCAATTTATCAAAACTTTATTTCAAGAGTTTCCCGTACAAGAAAACTTGGATATAATGGTGAATACGATCTAATACTCCATTCGCTGAAAAATATCCTTCTTATCAAGGAAGGGAAAAACCGGCTATGGTGACGCCAAACCAGTGCGCAACGTATCGCGGATTCAGTCCCTCCTAGGACAATCACTACTGAGATCCATAAATTAATACTTGTTCTAGGTCTGGGTGCGTTAACCAATTCAGATTTACTTATCAATCGTCCCAAACTTCCCACCCAGAAAGCGAGTGTCCCTGAAGATGTAGCGAACCCACGAGCAATACTAATAATACCTTAATAAACTTTAAACTACAAAACTAAAACGAATCATCAAAATAACATTTCAGAAGGAACACTTGTAGGAATATTCCAATGAATAAATAGGTGGGATATTCCCAGTAGGTATGCTGTGGAGTCAATAGTACTCCAACAGCTTGCAGTACCTAACGACCTCTCGAGGGACACAACAAAAAGGTACTCAGAACACTCAATTACCATTCAATTGTGATGGGAATAGAAATTATAAATGTTCTAGTGTTACTTAGTTCTGATATAATTTAGATATTTTGGTTTAGCTTTAATTATAACTATGTTTGTGTTGTGAGGTATATTACATCTAACAAGTGGTCGATTTTCTTGTGTTGAATATTCTTTAAAACGATTAAATTATATATTCAGCATCCACGCATGTACATGGAAGATTTAAAATGAGATTTTTTTTTAAAACATTAAGAAAATGGTACTACCACACATAGGAATTTAATACTTGTGTCGCGCAAGTTTGACAAAAGATTCAGTCAAATTCACAATGACAAGGTCAATCAAACGCTTGTCCTACTCGGGGATTGAACTCTCATCACGTCGCCGACTGTGGTATTGGCGTTTTGAAATAAAAAACAATCAAAGCCAAGCAATCGTAAGTTTTGACTCGTAAAAAACATTCCCAATTATCCCATTTCCCAATTATCTCAACGAGATTTTTAACCAAGCCTCTAATATACAAATCTCTCTTTTGACTACACAAATATCACGGTCAGTACATCAATTACCTACTGTGCGCTGCGGGCTCGGCTCCCGCATGAGAACGGGTCAAACATTTGAACGCTCAGCGAATGTTAATTACAAGTCTGAGTGAACTTAGTGCGACAGTAATTATAGTGTTATAGTGTCATAAGTTATGTTTGTTTGTTTGTTTGTTAAAGTTGAATGTGTAACTTGTTATGTTATTGCCGTCAAATGTCAGAAGGCAAAATTACTTTAATTTTATCTGAAATTGTCAAGTACTGGTTATCAGTTTAGTTTTTGATAAAATCCAATGGGGATGATGGCAATTCTTTTTCAAGTTTTGTTGTTTATAAAAGTGTCTCTGTTGTAGTTGTGTGTGTATTATAGTGGGTACGTATTGTTTTTTTGTCCTTCAAACATACATTTATCAAATCACAGAGAACGGTACTTACTCCTGGCTTCAATTCTGTGTATGAATTGTACAAAATTGTTGCGTAACAAGCCGACTCTCCTAATTTTTGTTGTTTAGAGAAATGCAAAAAGACGAGTCTAATATTTGTAATTATCTAAAAGATTTTACTTTTATACCCAGTCATTATTCCTAATACGTTATCAACAATATGTAACTAAGGCAGGAAGCGTACTCCTAAAAATCATTTAAGGCCGCTCCTATCAAAAACGAATCAACATAAAACCAATAAACTAATGAAGTGTAAGTGCTAATACTAGCCGCGGGTTAATGCCATAAGGCCGGCTACACACTAAATAACAACGGGACGACCGCCGCGTTCCCGTCGCCTCGTTAGCGAGGTTCGCTCGTAAACCGCCTACATTCCAATCGGACTTAATATTCCCTTTGTTGCCAAATCGTATTGTTAATAAATGCCCGTGTTTGCTGTAATTGCATTGTTGTTTGGTTAATCAGGTTGGAATGTTTTAGGGTTATTTAAAAGGTATTAGTTTAATCATTATTTGATTAGGGATTTGTTTAAAATTTGAAAAAAATAGAGAAAAGAAATGTATTTTTTTCTTATCCTGCGGTGCATGCTAGATGCCCAAAAAAGTTATTTTCTAATAGTTTTTTTTTGGTTACGTGCAATCCCACTGCTGGACAAAGACTTCAACTTTAATATCAGCCTGCATTTGGTCTTCGTTTACGGTTGTAGCAATGTGCACGATGCTGCACTCAGAACATATTTACCGTAATTTTTACTACTACCAAATATTAAAACTTTTTACCATTCAAAGAAGAAACTAATTTATATTTTTTCATTCGAGTCATACATGAACAATATTCATAAAAGCAAAACCAAATGGCTTCATATATTTCAGATCCTGTCAAAATGCATGAATTCTCAGACGTTTTGAATTTTTCGTACATTTGTGACATCCATATTTCTTGGTGCATTACTGTTTTGAACTGGTTTCAAGGACTCAATGGTCACTGACCCATAGACATTAAAACGAGACATTTTCTTTGTAGCAAAACTCAAAGATTTAAATTAGTTAGTAACGATTAATTCATTTTATTTATAGTAGAGTAGTACGAAGTAGCTTTTGTTGTCAATATAAGTCACCTTGGGAGCCTTTAACAGGCATAAAAATCAAATCGTTCCATTCGCTGAGGAAAAGTTCAATGATATACAGAAGCAACTTATAACAAACTAGCTGTTGCCCGCGACTTCGTCCCGTGGGTAGAAG
>NW_020799908.1:0-26001 GCF_003590095.1 Trichoplusia ni
TATTTTTAGGATTAGTTCATGAATTTGTCTGATGGGGTGATGGGGTATCTATGATTTATATTATTATCACTCATTTTTGGTACAGAAACACTTATTCACTTTTTAATCGCAGTTGATTGCATGTTTTTTTTCTTACAACAACATAATATCAATAGACAAAAGCTAAATGGAGCTTAATAATTATGACAAATACAATAATTAGTTAAAAAATCATAAAACGAGACAAATGTATGGAGATCTTTGCCTAGTAGGACAATGTAGGTTAATAAAAACAAATGTACCGCAGCGATATCTCGAATGAATTGATGCAAAACTTCAAATAGGTTAATTGTCCCGAAAATGAGCAAGCGTAGTGAACAATGCTTGTATTTCCGTATGAGAAGAGATTGCCCTGCAGTGCACAGTGGGGTGATTACATGCAGTTTTAATCGAAATGTAACGTATATTTCGCATGAAAATAATTGGATTATTTTTACATGGAGTATATCATAAAAAGTGATTTTTTTAAAAGGAAACGATAAAACCCACGGTTGCAAGGGCTATGACCATATATTTTTTTTAAATCAAGTGTTTGATAGTTAGATCATGAACAGAGCTATTTTAATTGGTTTGTGCTACTTTTACGTGTATTACTCTTTTTGTAAAGTGTTTATGAACACAAAAGTTCAATACGACAGCCTTTTCTTGACGCATCGTTGTCTGTCCATCCAGTATAGGTGCTGTTTGTGTGTTTTAATTGCAAAATCGTTTTTCTTGTCCTATCTGTATTTAATCCTCGGTGTCACAGTCAAACTTGCACTGGAATAATTAAAAAAACAAAATACCTATTTTATCCTGAATGTTAGCTTTGAAGAACCTTCCAACGCTCGCATCAAACGTGGTCCGATCAGAGTTTTGAGACAAACACGTTTGATCATTGGGCCGTTGGTGCTTGCATAAATTCATTTGGCAAAAAACAAATCCCTTACAATCGAACGCCATATTTCAACTTATATAGGTCACATAAACATTTTCCCCATGAATTGAACCCTATCTATACCACAATTGGGCAATCGGTAACCACAAAACAGAGAACAATTAATCATTGTGCCAATCCGGTTATTGAATAAATATCAACGAAACGTACATTTGTGGGGTTGATTTGTACAAAAATCTGTTTGAAATAATTCATACGGAAGCGGTAGTATGGAGTGACGAACAATGTGTGAAAATGTATCTTTTGCATAATTTATAAAATTATTATTACCTACAGCAAAAGTAAAAAATGTGCCAATTTATAGGATTTAAAAGAACGACTCAGTAAGGAATTTATTCCTTGTGTCGTGGGGGCTTTCACATGCATAAACACACCGAGACTCAGGACAAGCTTTCGTGGATCACATAAATGATTGTCCTACGTGGAGATCGATACCACGACACGTCATTCACTGTGTATTATAATCTGCGTATTATAATCTGTGTATTGTAATATATATCTAATATATAAAATTCCCGTGTCACGATGTTAGTTACCGTACTCCTCCGAAACGGTTCGACCGATTTTTATGAAATTTTGCATACATATTAGGTAGGTCTGAGAATAGAACAACATCTATTTTTCATACCCCTAAGTGTTAAGGGTTGCTAACACTAAAAAATATATTTTATTTTTTGGACGAAATTATTTGATTTTATTTCTTTTTATAATGTGGCATTAAAAATACATACCACTAAAAAAATCGGCAAAACAACGTTTGCTGGGTCAGCTAGTATATATATCTATACATATAATAAAATTGTAGAAAAGTGAAAACTGTACATAGAATATTTTTAAGAAAGAATAATTGCAGTGTGGTCTACGAAAAATTCCGATGCCGGAAATATGATTTTTAGAATTTTTGTCTGTTTGTCTGTTTGTCTGTATGTATGTCCGGAAAGATCTCGGAAAGTACTGGATAGATTTGATTCAAATTTTCAGAGAATATCAACAAGAGGTCCGGTCAACATACTTTTTACTTATTATCCCGCTTTTCGTTACAGGGGGTGAGCAGGAGCCTTTTATATCTATAAACAAATATCAAATTATCTCATAAACTACTGAATATATTTCGTTCAAATTTTGCATGAGCCTTATCGTACACATGATACAACAAATATACAAAAACCATAACGCTACTATGCAGGGGGCATGAGCAGTAAAATTTTAAATTTTTGGACTCACCCGTAACATCGTGTAATACAATTATGAGGTGTATTTTCTCCCCATTGAGTAGTAGGCAGCACGGTTATCAATTTACACAAAAAAACATCATGCTATTTATCTTAAGACTTTTGGCAGAGCAATAATAGGATTTTTCGAAAATAAATCATTTTCTCAATATAAGTCATTTTATTCTCTTTCAAGTCTGATATAGGCCTACCGTGACTATTTCACAAGTAAAATAAAATAAACATAAACTAATACGTTTTTTTATGCAATTGTTACCGTAATCGGTACATTCTTGAAAGAGAGGAACTTAAATTCTTTTTATTTTTATTGATGTACTAAAATGACTCAAGTTCAAATGTGGAATGCCGTAATATGATTTTGTATTTATTTACGATAGGAGTATATGCCTAAGTTTTTAGCTCGGTAATATTGGCGATGCTACTTCAAGATCAAAACATTCGTAGTGACACTCAACCCAAAGTTGCATGTAGTTCACATTGATCTCATCTATAATTACGCATAACAAAAAATTACTGAACGACACAGTTAATTATTACCTTGGAACAGTATTTCGGATAAAAAAGCCCAGAAAACTTGCACAAAAACTGCATTATAGGTATGCAATGTGAAAGATCTATAAGACCAAAGCTATCAATGAATATATATTATGTATCTATTGATAGAATAATGTCTACTGATACCTGGGATTTTTCAATATTTTAACGATTTGATCGGTCTACATCCGCCATTATAGAGACCGCACACGTGGTCCTTCCAAAAATTCCTTTAACAATTTATTGTATTCTCTACTTATTTAAAATTTTCTTCTTTCGTAGCCTGGTAAAAACAAGGGAAGGAGCGAGACTGAATAAGTCTCTGAGATCCCTAAGCCGACGAGGATTAGGAACATATTTTTGGAAATTTCCCCAATAAGACTGATAATAGCGTGTAGCTATCAGCACTTACATCCGTCATACAATGTCTGGAAAATTCATTTTGGCTGTCGGTATCGACAGCGTAACCTCATAACCAACCTCATGTAGTCTTTATTTAAATTCCATTTATGCAGTAGGGATGACGGTAGGTATTTTACTTCAATGATCGTCAGGTATGTTAACGAATAAAATACGTTATTTTTCTTTGTAATTGGTACAGTAAATAGAACTCATGAACATGAAGTCACTTTTATGTTCATATTTTGCTTTGTCGTAACATCACAAATTACACATATCCTATACTTTAGATTTTTGTCATTGTCAATTTTAAAAAAGGGGTGACTGATATTTTTTTTAATATCACGCTTTTTATTTATCAGCAATTTAAAGGCAAATCTTATATCTTATGACACTATGTAAAATCCACAGTTACCGAGCCCGACTCTCACTTCACCAGCTCCGTCCACAAAAATAATTTGACATCTTCTTTATATCGTCAGATAACAACTGTCTGGCTATCACTGTTCCTGAGAAACAGCCAGGTGACAGATAGACAAACTCAGTAATATGGTTCTGGTTTAACTCTTCGGTTACAGTACAATAATAAATTTTATGTTACCTCATAATCACTGTCATAATCCGTCTAGCAATTTCATGTGTAGGCCGTCCCAAGAACAGACGTGCTCGAAAATCATAACCCACCCAATAAGTAAATGGAAAATTTCGAAAGTAAACGGCTCGATTTGTCAAACATGTCTAAACGAAAACTAAAATAGTTCAATTCGTTCGGAAGCTATGATGTCACAGACAGACAGGCAGGCAGAAATGTCAAAGTTATAAATATTGGGATTAAATATGAAAGTCATTAAAACAGCTGTGAAATATTTGACACCAGGATAGTATCGTAAACGATGAAATGTGTTTGATTCAAACATTTGATAATTTTTGGGCCGCTCAAGATTCATTATAATTTAGAAATAAAAAAGCAAGCTTAAAATATAAAAAAAGTGTTTCATTTTCAATATTGCATTACATTTTTACTATGATCGTTATTATTAAACTTCATAGTTTTTCACATCTTGAGAATCACGCAGACAAAGTCGCGGGCAACAGCTAGTATATATATAAATTACAAAATTGGATTGGACTGTGACGTGGCAAGATGGCAAATAAGAGCTCAAGTCTTAAACATAAAATATACAAAAAATTATTCCGATACCGGGAATCGAACCCGAGCCTCCTGGGTGAGAGCCAGGTATCCTAGCCACTAGACCATATCGGATGTTGCATGATTGAACAAATAATAAAATCACTTTAAATCTAAATTGCAACACGTCACTGGGCTACACCAAGCTTAAGTGTTAAAACTGGACGTGTGCCAATACAAGTGTGGACTTAAATAACTGCGCTGAAAGTAAACAGTTTGTATTTAGATTATCTCGTGCATGTAAATTTAACTGATGGCAGATGTAACAGACGATACTATTATTTTATAATTCCTTATCCCTATGAAGTATATGCTATAGGAGTTTTGACTGATCCACTTGATTCGTTGGTTTTTTAAATTGTTTACTCTGTTTCTGCTGTACTAGTTATTTGGAACTAAAGATCGAGATCAGTTGTGTGCTTTAGGAGAGGCCTATTTCTAGCAGTAGATTGGAACCGGCTGATGATGACGACGATGATGATAATGAAAGTATTCTTGGATTTATGATCTACGCAATCAGGTGTAACTTTAAGAGTATAATTTATGCCATGCTACGCCACCTTGGACACGATGGACCGATGATTTGAAGAAGGTGGCTGGCAGCGGATGGATGCGGGCTGCCCAGGACCGGGATGGTTGGCGCTCTTTGAGGGAGGCCTACGTTCAGCAGTGGACGGCGATAGGCTGGGATGATGATGATGATGACGCTACCTTGAATCCTGGAGATATCTTTCTTCCTTGACATTTTTGGACCTCGTTATATTGTTATGACAATTTTTACTCTATGAACCGTGAAATGTCTCTTCTTTTCGATTAATAAAACTACCTATATGTTTAATATTGTTTTTGTACTAGAAACAAGAGAGTTGAAAGGCAAAGTCACAAGACTCCCTCCTTTACCGCTGTGGGTAACTGAAGGTTAATAAACAAAAAACTTTTCTATACACAACACCTATCGTTATTTTCTCCTGTAAAAGAATACGGAGTGGACAGTCAACAAGAGACTCTAGGATAGAATAGAAGAAGAAGAGTAAGTAAAATGAGAACTTTAACCTATCGTGACGCGGTACTCAGACCCGGACCCATCTGACTATTCTAAACTTCAGTTTTAATTAACTTAGCAATGATTAATCACCCGCACTAACTATTCAAAATTAACATTTGTTAAACAAATTGCTCATGTTTTGTCTGAGACCGAACACTATTTGGAAAGTTCGACTTTAATCTCTATTATAGTTTGTCAGTGTCTTGAGATGGATGGAAAGCACTCCCATGTTTTGAATGTAGGTTAAAAGTAGAAAATTTTAATAAGGGTAGACTTTGTTTATACGCTCAAGACTAAATTATAAAACTATAATATATAGCTTTTTAGTTTTAGATCTGCATCAAGTGTTTAAATTTCATGGGGAAAAACTGCGTTGATTTACTAATTTCAGAAGAATTACATAACGGACGAATGACAGGAATGTAAATGTTTTAGGAGGAGTTAGCGCTAACAAAGAAGAATTTCATTGTAAATTTCCTAAAAAAAATATTGACTATACCCTGTTCAATGTATACTATAGTATAATTGCAGCATAGTATAATTCCATCGATGGAAGAGTCCATTTCCCGTAATAATGCGGAGCCTTTCATCGCCTAAAAAAAATATGCTTGTTTCACAAACATTTAAGTCAAATTCACAACGCAACCAGTCCCAGGACAAGGATTCGTGGATCACATACGTCGCGCTCAGTGGCGCTTTGGCGTGGTAACCTCAACCACTGGGCTTTACGTACAGGCAAAAAAGTTAAATAAAATACTATGACAGGTTTTCCATGCTATGTTTTCACATTGTACAACAAAACACAGCTTATCTACGGCCGTTGTACCTTTGCAGCAGTTCATTACAAATCGGCTCAACTGTGCGACTAGAGTAACCATGGTGTAGGCACAATTTAGGACAGTATTGTTATGTATTAAGGTTTTGTTTTAACAAGGCTGTTTAGCAAGTCAGATAGATTTCCAAAAAATAATGGAACTTTTTCTTTTATCTCGTAAACCAAAAATTGACGATTACAATGATTGATTAAAATCTCGCGTGACGTCACTTACTAGTACGCTTTTTACTGGCAAGTGATGTTTTTAAACTGTGTGCTTTTTATCTTTTTTACTTTTTAATAATGTGATAACTATACAGATTTATGTAATTAGATTTAGCCAAATGCCCTTTTATTGAATTGTAATTAACAGCATTTTACAGAACATTTTTAAAATTATTTTTATTCCTTCGTGTAATTTTAATGTTTGTGATATACGTGTGCACACGAATACGAAATTACTTAGTAATTTAGTTAGTTTTTTTGAAGGTCGAATAAAAAATATCTTACAAGATATTACTAGTATATGATAAGGTATTACAGAACCCTATTAACTCATTATTTATGACCTAAAGCGAATATCTTGCTAATATTAAGATAAGATTAATAGCTATAAACTTATAAGACTAAGGAGGCTTATAATACACAGCATATTATGAATTTATCTATAATTAAATGTGTTTATTGCAACAATAATTTTAAATACTGATAATTTTTTATGTAGGTTATTTTTTGTTCCTTTTTTATAGTTAAAAAACTGTACGAAAATGTAACTTATATAATAGTATACCAAATTGAATACAAATATGTTTGAAAACAAAAACGTTTATATGTACAAAGTTCAGTTCAGTGTACAGTTCCTTAAAACAACTATTTTATTTTTATTTTTACACCTCTTTCAAATCTTCAACATTACTTATCACATTATATTTCTTATATAGGTAGGCACATTACACACAGCATACATATTTAAAATCCTCACACTTATTTTTATAACTAACGCATAGATAGCTCTAACACATAGATTAATACACATAGACAACACACATAGAAATTCGAAACACAATACTTATTTTATAAAATACAACAAAAAACGAAGAAAGGCGAGACTTTATTAAATTATATCCTCTAACAAAAAGAAAATCCCAACCGGATATGTTTTCTGAAACAGACCTATCGAAATGAACTAGAAACGAGTCTGGGTTGCCGGCAACCTGCCAACTGTGCTAATTAGCTAGAATTAATTATACGAGCTTTTTTCTTTTCTTGCCAATCGCCTGGTAAATTATGTTTGAATTAGCTACGGTAATAAATTTTAATTTTAATGTGGTAACTTTTATCCAACTGCGTGCGTAGCTTGGCTGCGTGGGAATTGGAATTTGCCTAGTCAAGCTTTATTTTTGTAGGTATAAATCAAATGTTGTAGAGTCAGCCGCCACCTTACATAGAAAGATTGTTGGAGTTGTTGAAGAGAGTCGCCACTCTTCATTGTGTCTCTCTCTCGCTTCAATAACTACAAAAATATAGTGATAAAAATGAATTATTTTTTATCCTTTTTTTGAAATTTCTGTCGCCTGTGTTTCTCTAACTCTTTCTCGCGTGGACGATAACTTTCACTGATATAAAGGTCATCATGGAAAGTTGATTGTATATCACGTTATCCTATAATCCAGTAATCCAAAACAAACCGTATAATCCCGTAAAACGGTAACAGATTTATTAAAACGTGAACGTGAAACCGTAGACTACGTGATTAAGATCTCGCTTCTAAAACTGCAGTAGAATTAAGTGGTACCATAAACGTTTCTTTGGCGTGAAACATTCATTGCATTTCCATTATGAAAGTTTCAGTACCTGTACCACGAGACTATCACACTAAGTCAGTTTGCAGTGTGTAAGCGAGACGGCGCTTTACAAAGCGTGTAGTTGTGTCTCGTGTTCACAACGGTGGTACTTTTGCTTTAAGATCTCGTAATATCTACTTCGCTCAAAGTATTTTCCTTCGTTAGTTATAGATGCTGGTTAATGTTTAATGCTAGTGTTAAAGTTATTTAGTCGTTTAAGTTCCCTTTATTGGTGCTTCGCGTCTTTGGTAAATAGTTTCATTCATTGAGACGTATTTTAATACGACTCTATAATTTTGTCTTTCTTTTTTGACGTTACAACTGTTAGGTGAAAATCAGTTTTTTGTTGCCTATACATTAGATTTAAAGAAAGGTATTTTTGTTGCTGTTTATTTTTTAGGAAAGTTTCAGATTTTTAAACCTGGAAAGTACTTACTTACAAAAAGAAATTGAAGTTATAACTCAGCTTATAAAAAATGTAGCGAAATTCATTCGAGTAAAAGATATTCCGATACCGGGAATCGAACCCGAGCCTCCTGGGTGAGAGCCAGGTATCCTAGCCACTAGACCATATCGGATGACGAGCTTTAACACAAATTTCCTGTTCATATCGAAGTGAAGTAGCTTTCGTGGCTTTATTTAATCTGTTTTTAACAAAAACTCATACAATTACGTTGTTATTCTTGCTGCCAATTGTAAACCATTGGAAGCAAGAATTGTAAAAATGACACATTTTTTTTTTGTTTTTTTTTTTTTATTTCATGGGATGTCAGATGTCATACATTTCGTTCAAAGTTAAGATTATTTGAAGCTTTACAAGTTACTGAATTCTAACAAAATGGTTGAATACAATTTCAGGGAAATCTGTTTCGGGATTAATTTACATAAAGTTCAGGCAATTTCTATGGAATTCTAAATGAGAGTGTTCATTTGATTTCAACTAATAAAATTGATTATTTTCATAATGTTTGTAAGTAATAATTTTTGAGTGTAGTAAGGTTTTGCAAAAAAAAGGCATTGCTTGTTTCTATTTTAAGTACAACATTTATGACAGGAACGGCTTTGGACTCGTTTAGTGAATTTGTTTATTATTACAGTAATTAAAGATTTAATTAATGACTTGCTTTTATGTAGGTTAATATTTTCGTTTTCTGAGCCAGAACAACAGAGAATACCGGTAAAAAAATCTGATAATAAAAAAATACAAATTCAGTAAGAGAAAATAAATTTCCGATACCGGGAATCGAACCCGAGCCTCCTGGGTGAGAGCCAGGTATCCTAGCCACTAGACCATATCGGATGATGATAAAACATGCATTTTAGGGGATAAAAACAACAAGGCTTAGTATTTTATGGCTTCAGATAAAATTACCTTTTATCATCTTTTTTTACTGCTTGATAATAATGATATCAAAATATCATCGAATTATACGACTGAGTTAGCACTTGACAATACATTTTAGATAAAAAAATCAGTATGTGGGTAAAATATCTCTTTGACAGGTAATACCTACATCTACATATATATCTGACTATAGCCATATTATAGTAGAAGATAAAAGAGGACTTCTTCTTTGCTCAAACTTTTCATCCACAGATTCCGGTCGCAATCTATCTCTAACCAAAAAAGAATCACCTAAAATACACCATCACGCAATTTAGTCCTCCTTTTAACTATTTCTGATTAATTTCAAAACGAGGAAATTCCAAGGCAAGTTAATTGTTTCCCCTAGGACACACCGAACTTAAGTGTTTCGTAGGTTTTCGTTGGTTACATTGTAGATCCTGGCTTACATGCTAGTCCTTTTAAAAAAACACTATCACGCCAAACTGTACCTGTAAGGGTTGGATCTACGGTTAGGACAATGGTTTGAATTTGCGACTTGAATGTTTGTGAAACCACCCGAGAAGCAACGCAGGAAAAAAAGAAATTATCAACAGGACAGTCTCATTTCATCAAAAACCTATAGTCACCACCGACAAATCGCTGAGTGTGCGTAATAGGTGCCCGATCGAAATGGATTATCCTGCAAAAGCGTCCATGACTAATGATCAGATTTAATATTGCTTTGAAAGCGTTCGGTGGATGGTCCCGTGTTGCGAACAAGTCTGCATGTTACAGTCTGTACGGTCAGATAGTTTTGTAGTTCATGAGATCGTTTTATTGGGTTAATTTAGAGCTATTACTAAACCACTTTATCGTGTGGTTGGGGTTAAACATAAAAGAGTCTGGCCATGGTTTCGTTCAGTTGCTTTTGCTGTACCGTATATTAAAAAAAAATTACTGTCTATAAAAATACCCACACTTAACACTTTAATTTTGAGGGATCATTTCTAGTGTCATTACATTTTATAAATATTACAAAAAAATCCTTGTACAAATATGAAGTTTAAAAATTCATAATCAAGTATTTTAAGTTACGATTTGGGTGCTACTGACCTTCGAAAAGTGCTACTTTGTAGCTTTATTTGAATAAACAATTCCAGAATTGGAAAAACGAAATACTTATAGGTAATATATCAAACGCGTAAATAAATATTAAAGTATTATTCCTGCAGTTTTAAAACTAAAATACCTTTTCATCTGACTCTACACTGGCGTCAGCTTACCGCCCGACTAGACCATTACAGCGACCGTGTAAGGTGACGCATACATCACGCGTGCATTAATGTACTTAGATGAATAAAAGCATATATTATAATACTTAGTTTTATGCATAGCAATGAAAGTGTATGGATATTCAATAATTGAGAAAACTATAGGTATATAGACTATCTATGAATTTCCATCCCCGTTTTTGTATTTCCACTCCATAAGACATTTTGAGCATGCATATTGTTTATATATGTGGACACAAGTATCGCATTCACTGTAAGACAACGTGCACACTGAAAGTTCTGTCAAAAAATTAATCAAAAACCAAAATGACCTTAGATATCATCTTTAAACAGACAGGTACACTGTCTGGCAGAAGAAAGGCATGGAAGACGAAGACATATTGCGCCGACACCAAATAATAATTGGGATAAGGGCAGGGAAATGATGATGATATAATGACTGGCAAACGGCAAATAGCAGTCGCTTAGTATTTTGGTGCTAGCTTTACCCTGTGTGTCCTAAGCCCTAAAAATATAATATACTAAACATTATTAAATGAAGGTAACGGTTTACTCAAGCGTGTTTTTCGGGGTAGCCCGACTAGTTTCGGACCCAACCGGAGTCTTTAATCATGAGCTGACGCGGCGGGATCGTGAGTCGAACTGACCTGACCGAACTGTTCGACTCGCGATCCCGCCGCGTCTGCTCATGATTAAGGAATCATTCTCACGATAGTTACTATCAAAATACTACACATTATACAGGTGCTATATTATAGCTGTAATTCGTGATGAAGCGCCACTGCGGTAATCAGCGTTTGTTACCTTTCATAGTTACTGGAAATTTGAATTTAGTGTTTGCCAATATTGCTGGTCATGAGCAATGTGAGTTCGGGATTAGCGATATCGAGTGTGGTTACGGTAACTATGACATTTAGCATTGAATATGACAACGTACTGGTTTTGCATAATCTAATATCAGAAAATAAGAAATCCAAAAAACTATTGGATCCCATGGGCATTTTACCGTTTTATACCTAAGAGTTTACTACTTATGTGAATGAAGAACGTAAGAATAGGAAAATATTATTTTCTGTTTTTGTGTAAAAAGGTTATATAAAAAAAAAAAAAAAAAATGAGCAATGACGTCATTAGTTTTTTTCACTCAACCCATTTCAATCCCTTTGGATTACTTAAAATGCGCGAACTGCAAAAATGATTTTGATCTCAAATTAATCATTTAAACGCCATAATTTTCCCGAACTGTGCCAGGCTTCTGAAGCGAAATTAAGCGCGTGAAACCAAACGACTATAAAAGTTTAAAAAACACGCAACCCTGAAACATGTCTTAAATAAAAATGGAAAAAAATGTTTCATAAATAGAAATTCTATGAGCTTTCAAAACACTGCAAGTAACATTATACTGAAAAGGGTAAAAATAATAAGGTATTGTGTAAAGCCGTGAGGTGTGGATTTCTGAGAAATATTACTTCAGTAACAAATCTCTAAGTACAATGCGATTTTTCTAGGAAACTCTTTTACTTGAACGGGAGTATTTAAGATTCTAGGTGTACTTACAATTATGGAATACTATCTGTTGCACCCGGCTCCGCCTGCTGCAAATCGAAAATAATAACACGGGAACATAAAAACGGGATGAAAACTATCCTATGTGTTAATCCAGGTTATAAACTATCTACATCGTCTATCCAAATCCGCTAGTGTTTTTTGCGTGAAGAAAGAGTAAACCTGAAACTTTGTTGGAGTGTTTGTTTTGTTAACAAAGTTTCATGCTTATAATATTAGTAGGATTAATATTGCATAACACTAACATATTTTATGGATTGACAATGTTTCACAAAAAGATAACTTGCGGAAAATCTGTTTTGATATGAGTTTGAGTGTTTTGCTCGTTTTTCTCCATATTAATGACATTTTGGAATCGTTACGTTTAAAAAAGTGCTTGAAAAAGGACTATTCCTAATGAAAACATTCGATTTTAATTTGAACATCAAAAAACATACATCTAACAAGACTAAACTCTTACATCATCATCGGCCTAGACTTTTCCCAACTATGTTGGGGTCGGCTACCAGTCCAACGGTTTCAGCTAAGTACTAGTGTTTTACAAGGAGCGACTGCCTATATGACCTCCTTAACGCAGTTACCTGGGCAACACGATACCCCTTGGTTAGACTGGCTGTCAGACCTTTTCAAGCTTCTGACTACTTGTAACGACTGTCAAAGATGTAGGAATAACAGCCGGGACCCATAATTTAACGTGCCTTCCGAAACACGGAGACTAAACTCTTACAATTATAGTAAAAAAATATTTGAAATAAGTTTGAATCTCTGTCAAAATAATAGTAAGCTCAAGCGGCCTGAGAGGTTTATTTTTACTTACGGAATCCTCACTGTCGCAATCCCGACTTATACTTGACCGGTTCATTTTGAATAAAACATAGGTAAGTTACGAAAACATTTTCACAAACTTCCTGTCTTATACAAGGTAAACATACTACATAAGTAGTTATAAAATCAACCCAAACACCAAAATAATATCAAACAAAAAGAAAATTCGTACGAAACCAATCCCACGGTAAGTTGAACATGAAAAACATAAGTCCAAAAAATAAATACATCCGATGGCTAAACTAAAAATAATGTGATACCAAATATATATAACCCCCTGTCCAGTTTGTACCGCTTTTATCCGATTTTATCCGCTTCAATCTGGATTGAGGAATTAAAGTATAACAATGTACCAGTTGCTTGTGAGTTGTGAGAAGATTTTGTTTCATGTCAAGCAGATCTCGACACAAACTAATTATATTATAAATATTCGATAATAATATTATAAAGCTGAAGAATTTGTTTCATTGATTGTTGGTTTGTTTGTTTGAACGCGGTTATCTTAGAAACTACTGGATCAAATTGAAAAATGCTTTTTGTGTTTAATAGACCATTCATCGAGGAAGGTTTTAGGCTATACAACATTACGCTGCAACTAATAGGAGACAAGATACAATGGAAATTCCGTGTTCAGTTTTAGGAGTTTTTATACCTCATTGTCTTTGAAGTCTAGTATGAATGCTAAATTAGGACCAGTTTTTGTCATTTCATGGTGTTGTGTTTTGACATGGTAATGGCAGTAGGTAATAGAACTGCCCGGGTAAAAAGAGACAAAAAAAAATGTTAAGAGATGCCGATTAGCGAGAAATCTTGTAAATAGCTAAATTTTATCACTGTGAATGTCTAACTGGTCTGGAAAGACCTTAAAATTATATAAAATAAGTTACTTTCATGTGTGCGAGTATTTTGTATTAAGTAATGATACAATAATAGGTCTTTATTTTTAATCAAAACTTTTTTATTGTTCTATTTATTTATTCTCACCTTACAAACCTAGAATTCAGAGATTACCTTTCGTCCATCTTTGTTAAGCCATTAAATGACATGCGCAAGTTTTATAGAAAGCTAGTGAAAGGATAAAACTGTCCAACTAAGTACGCCCCCTTAATCCTGCTTTACAAGGACTCTGCAAGTCATCAGTTATCTTGGAGCGACCCTTTTTTGAAATGTTAAATAAGGTTTTTATACAAAATATACGAAGGACACAACCTTTATGCTAATGTATTTTTGGGCTTTTTGAAATAACGTTACTGTGGAAGTGAAGGCTTACGATTTTGATGACGTCACTCTTTTATCGTAAATTAAAAAGGATGTTGATAATTAATCAATCAGCACAACGGTCAATTGGATAGGTCTCCCTCTTAAGTAGGACCATCATCATCATCATCAGCCTATCGCAGTCCATTGCTGGACATAGGCCTCTCCAAGGAGGACCATCAGTTCTCTTCCTATTTTAGTTTTATTTATAAAGCTTCTAGTCTCGTCCAGGGTTTCAAAAGTAAAGGGTTAAAATAGGTTGTGGGTCCTTAAAGTTTTGATCGCCTTAAATTTTGTTTTTCTCCCAACCGATTAGTTTTTCTTTTAGCTTATTAAATCAAACAGGCTACAAAAGATTTCACTTGAACGGTTAGTTCAGTATTGGGTCGATCAGGCCGTGGTCAAGTATAATATTATTTAAAACTGTAAACCACGCAAAAACAATTATCAATGCTATATGAACATTTTTCGCTCTCTAGTTCCAGTGTATAATAGTACCCAACGTTCCCTACGAGTCTACAGTACCATGTTTCAACTTGTTGCATGATATACGATTTCTTACTCGCAAACAAAAACATACTGTAAATAACCAATTTACAGCTCAACCATACAGAATCCTATCATCGTCGTATATTACTCGGTACAAATCCCTATAGACGTCTGTAGTTACATCCAAATATTTTTCGCAGCTTGTTTTATTGTTTCCCTGGCTCATACATCACGTGGACCGCAGTGGCAACCATTGAGTGTGTTCAGCGGGTAACAGCGCTCGAAACAAGATGGCGGCCGCTTGAATCAAGATGGCCGATGTTATGTTATAGATGTGTAATCTTTAAACTTAAGTAAATGATGTCATTTACAACGTTCAAATTAAATGACACATTTTTTTCTTTTTAATATAAGAAAAAATGTTTGGTTTAGTTCTTTTTTATGTTATTTTTTTAATACTTATTCAAATTAAACTGTCAATTTCTCCTACAAAATACATAAATATGTATGGGCGAATCCATGTCCCTTAAAATATGATTCTATTCTCAACAGTTTCCTTTAGCATAACAATAGCTAGGAGTAACTAAAAAACAAAAAATATGATGACAAAATTAAAAAGTTGCAAATCAAAAGCGCTGACTAGCTTCGCGATAACTCAGTATCCAGCGCTATGAGCGCTGAATAAGCGCTGTAAACGGCCATTATATAAATCTGGCGTTAGCGCCTCGTCTAACGTAACAATTGGCAACCAGTGCTAGCCGCAATTTATTTGTTGTCTACATATTGTTAGAACTATTTGCATGAACATTTTGGTCTGAAATCTAATTATAATGTGTATTTTAATGCGATGCTGTAGTTTAGAGTATGCTAATTAATGAGGATAATATTAGCTGTAATTATCGCTCTGGGGTGTAGTCAAACCGTCTGCGAACTATGAATGATGTTTTTCATAATAATTTCATTGTTTAAGTATGATGTATGGTAAGTAAAGTCAAAATTCTGTCTGACTTGAGTAAATAGGTTTTTAAACGTGTGTGCTGATAAGCAATTTTTTTTTGAGCATTGACATTTTTTTTTAAACAAAAGATATATTACAAAAATACTTTGGCGTTGCAACAAGATTGAACCTGTATACCTGCATAAATAATTCAATACAATTTTACTCTAAAATTTCGCGCAAACCAATCTTTTTCGCGGAAGCATAAACACATGATTACATTTCCACTGAATATTTTTTTCAGGGTTCGTCTGATACTCATACTCAAAGCCTGTATTATCTTTTTATGAGAATTGGTAGTATTTACATCTAATTAATGGCAAAAGAAGGCTTGACATTAACCTTGACCGATAAACCAGTCAAAACTTGATATTTCTTAGACAATGAGTGCGTTATGAAAGAAACATTTTTAATATTCTTTAAGACAGTTTCTCTTTGTTAATTTTTAACATTCAGAAAAAAGTTTATCAAACATTTTTATCTTTCTATCTTACAGACTGAATACATTTTTAACTTTGTGTACCCAATTGTCATCCTAATCGTAAGCACATAAATAACCATCTATGCGTCTACGGAACCCGTTGTATACGAATCTGTTCAGTACTCATCCGATTTTTTATGACCATGCGCTCCTTCTGCTAAGATTAGCTAAGTTATTACAATACTTTCATAAGGCTATATAAAAGTTTTTTTCTTAACATCGTGGTTAAGGGTTCTTTTTGGGCTGTAAAAATTTAAGTATCTACACTTATGTCTTTTTGGAGATAAGTTGTATAATAAAGTGTGAGTAACTTGCGACTCTAAAATGTAACGATACGAAAACAGTAAATATTTACACATTTTTAGTCAACTAAGTGATGTCTTTATGATAAAAAAAAACACATTATCAACATTAAGTTATTTTTAAGTTGTAAATGCTTAACAATGAGTATAATTTTAACCGTTTATTTCATGCATTTATATTATATACACGGTGATTTTTAGTCGTCTTACAAAAGCAGCCCAGTTCATGTATCCGACGTAAAATACGCGCGATCAACTAAAATAATTAGTACGAAGAAAAATTAAACAAGATAAATCTGAAATATACTCTTAAAAATGATAAAAACGCCGCCGCCCGCACCCCTCACCATTGTTACAAGGCTCGGACCGCGCTCGCAACAGAGCTGTGTTTCTAAAAAACTACGAATTGCATCATAATATTGAATAAAAATTTAATTTTTGAATTTATTCAAATGTCATAAATACCTATTTTTTATCATGAACATGTTCTAGTCATTGGATACATGAACTGGGCTGCTTTTGTAAGCCGTCTTAAAAATCACGGTGTATACCTGCATAATAAATGTGGGAAATGCTATCAGATACTATGTATCTACTTACGCTTTCAAGGGTAAACAGAAGACTAATTTTTCAGACCTTTGTTACGCTGTATATACACATCTCTTCTATTTGATTATTTGTCGATATATTTCTGAAAGGTGCGTGATTTAAATGAATCGATTTTTCCTTACCATACCAAGTGATTATCCTATCGGTCTAATCCATTTAGTGCTTACCTAATACTATGTAAATTCAGCGTACATGCCTGATTACTGTAATTAATTAATTAGCCTGACCTAAATTCCTTCTTCGGCGTACCAGATTCTGAATTACTGATTAGAAGCTACAACTGTTTACTTTGTGTACATTATTGTCCTATAAATACAGTAAGTATTTGCTATCAATTTCAGATAATCCTTCTTTACCTTGGATTAATCAACGGTTGTTATATAAAACATATAATAATTCATCATAACATAGCCACGGTCCAATATAAAAATCATGATAAAAACGTTTCTAACCTCTGCCCCAGGTCTTGAGAACATAACCACAATGTTTCGAACCCCAGCCTAAATCTAGTGAACGTAACCACAACGTTGGCAACCCCTGCTCCTGTGAATCTCGACCACAATGTTTAAAACCCCTGCTCATATTTACACAGGGCCAAGGTACGGTATCAAAGCATCGGGAAATCTTTGCCTCGTTAAGGCTTCCCACGGAGATTTGAGATCAATGACACAAGCGTGACTTGTTTACTAAATTAGGAAGAACATGAAGTATGTTGCGTTATATTGGTTTGAACGAAGGGTAAGACAAGACATCCCTTTGATAAGTTGAAGATTTCGTTAGTGTTTTTAGTTTCCGAAAAAAATATTCCTTGTGTCCAGGGTTTTGTGTGGAGGGTTAGAAAAACATTTAAATGACGCACACAACAGACTTGAATGAAGCATTTGTGAGTCACGAAATTTGCTTGACCCACGCGACGTAAGCTTTTGAACTGCAAATAGCAATACAAGGTTAAAATTCGTTAGTGTTGGTGGCGTTCAGAAAAACACACGTCAAGTGCGAGGCGGACTCACGCAGATTAATGTGGGTTCAAAAGCAAATGAAGAAAAAAAACGGTCTGGTGATAAATATATTTGAGGGGACCAACAAATTAATGGCGGAACAATCGTTGCTTACCTTCGATCTTTATTTTTTGTTACATCTGTAAAAGTATATACCATCCCTAAATATTTAAAGCAGTTTAGCTACCACGGTTCATGTTCTACAGCCTGGTTTCAGACGGACAGACAACAGAGACCTTTTCTGTTCGGCAATGAAACGGTATAAAATAAATTCTAAGTTTTACAACCCTACCAAAGTTAATTATTACATCCAAACTTCAAGAACAAGAGCAGAAAATTTTAAAAATACAATTCCAGCTAAGCCTTAAATAAATTTACTTTCAAGTACTAAATCAACAAAATGAGCGAAACAAACCCACTATTATTTTAAGTATGACATAAAATATATACAGAAAAGCCAATTATACTGAAAAATGAAAAGCTAGGCTAGTTATTTTACCTGAAAGTACTATGAAACCAGGCCACACATTGTGTTATAAAACAGAATTCCCATTTGCAGTCGCGTAATTACAACTATTTATAATTAAGCCTCAACAATGGTGGGTCAAATTGAATGCATGGTAGTGTATTTCGTACTGGAAATGTAATTTGTGGACAGACATTCTTTAAATCGGGATATCATGAGTAGGTACTTCATCGCGTACTTTTTTTTACTTTTGAAAGGAAGGTTTCACTGGAAGGCTATAAATTTGTTCTTATATAGATTAAGTATATAGTAATATAAATTTTTAATTTTGAACGAAATTAGATAATTTTAATTAGTTCTAACCAGAAAAATTCCGAGGATTCATAAAAGAGAAAATCTTGAAAGATTTTGAAAACCAAACACGTTTTTGGTAAATTTCACTATCATAGTTAAATATAACAAGAAAGAAAACTGACACCACGTTGACGTTTTCCTTCTAACTTTTTCAGTCAAACATATTTCTGAATAACCCTTAAAATAAATAAAATTAAATTACAGAATTAATCAGTAATTTAACCATCTATACTTTCAAAAAGATCTATTTACCCTAATGCTTGAAATAAAACAGTTACAGGCGCGGGTTATTTAAGCATATAACTCAGTATGCACGCCGCTAGACTGCGCCACGCTTGCCCTGTTGAGCGATAGACCAGAAATATTGCAGTTCGATATTGCGATTCATAGATTGTTTACGGTTCGATTACATTCAACTATAACTTTATCGATACACTCTGTGTTTGCACGTGTCTATGTATGAGTACCTTACAGCTTGTGTGGTTGTGTAGTGTAACATAGGTAGTGTTAATACCTCTGTTTTGTTGGGCTAAAATTGGTAGAGGTCAAAGGTTAAAATTGGCCACGTGCAAGTCTGAAATGTATACCAAGGATGCTGTACAGAAAAAGAAATGGTTGCCCTTCAAAAGTTATGACTATGCTAACCGATTCTTAAGCTTGATACTCAGTTTTACTTATTACACACACAGTATTACAGCTGTCTTACTTTAAGGTTTCATGAGGTGCATGTAGGTGACAAAACGAGAACTTGCCTTAGTAGTAGGGGGTTAAATTGTTTATCAGATTGTATTTGAAAATCATAATTGTATTTTAGAAATAATTGTGTGCATTTATGTTTCTATTTTATACACTATATGTTTTAAAAATTTGGTTTTTTATTGTTTCGTGATTAAACTAAAGGTGATTGTTGTGCGATACGGTAATAGCCATAAACAAAAATAACAAATACTCCCAAAACAAAATCAAACATGTTTCTATACACTAAAATGAAATTTTCTTTTGCTCTCGTATTTTAAAATGTTTTGACAAAAATTCAGCGTGAAAATCAGATACACAACGCTTTGTAGTTTTTCGCGTTTCACTTCTGAACCAATATTGGTGAAATTGAACATTTGCTATCCTTTGGGGTCTGTTTGGCACCGACTTTTATTCTAAAGGTTACGACTGACGGTCAGAATATAACAATATTTTTGTTCCAAAGAATTTTGGCATTGCAGAAAGGGTACGTGATGGTCTATTGCTATTTTCTTACTTTTCAAGAACCTTAGTCACTTGAAAAAAATGCTGGGTTACCATACCGTGTTAAACCCGGTGTAAGTATGGTATTGTTAGTCCGATTTCAATCCATGTTTATTAATAGGGACTCAATTGCGAAGTCGTTTCTTTGGGACTCCGTTACTTTGGGATTAACTAGTACAAGTGTTACGTGAGATTAAGTTTGGAATAGGCGATTTTTATTACAAATAATGTATGAGTAAATACTCATTCCAAATATTTGAATATGAAATCGCCATACTGCAAAGCATGGTAACTTATGCTACAGTCATCTGTATATCGAAAGATTCTTGTACCAATGAGATGTTTATAGACTGGAATTTTAATTGAGACGTGTTGGTCTAGATAACTTCTAGTGACCCTGACTGCTATACTGAAGGTCGTGAGTTCGATTCCCACCCAGGACAAATGTTCTGGGTGTAATTTATCTATAATATGTATGTATTTAGAAATATATAAGCAAGTGTATCAGTGGTCTGGTTATCATAATACAAGCTCTGCTCTGTCCCACGATATATTATATTATTATTTTTATTGCTTTCAAAACATTCGCCATCCATTTACCTCGAGTAATTTCTCAAGCAACTTGACAACAAGAAGTGATAAAATATAAGAGAACGTTAAAGTGTGAGGTTTCATGACAGCGTCTAAGTTAAATTGCTTTGCACTTTCGTACCTGAAACCCTTTTAAGAATCCAATTTAACATTACCGTTCCAAAGATCTGACTTTGAGTTGAGCACCAGTTATTCTGTATATTTTTTTGGTTAAACATTTTTGCTTTTATTGACAAATATGTTTCACCTATAATACTTTTGCCCCTGTGGATGTTTATTGTGACAGCTAAAGTTTACCAATGTTAAGGTGGAAATTATCTCTATACGAAATTTTATCTCAAGCGGTTTAGCGGTTTAGGAGACAAAATAAACTAGATACAGATATAGTTTTCTACATCTGTATCTAGTTTATTTTGTCTGTCTGTTTGACTTTCATATTTAAAGTATTTTTGATGTTTATTTTTTCTATAACTATTCTCGTTATTATAAACATTGTCAATTGATATACGTTTAGCTTTGACGAACTAATTTGATTGATTCAGGCCAAAGTGTTATGATAGTGTTTTGTTTTTACGTAAATTTGAATATAGATTAGGTTTTAGTTTAATTTATTCATTGACTCTTTTCTGTTTTGGTGCATATTATAAAATTAAACCTGTTATTTCATTATGGATAAAATCAAAGTGTACAACTCCACAAGCCGTCACCAAACCTAGTGTTATTATGAACCCACTGGTTTGTACCCCGCATAGGACAAGGGCTTGTGTGATCCTCGAATATTTGTCCTGAAACCAGGTGTCTTTGATGTGAATTAAATATTTGTAATACCCCCCCAACACAAGGACTAAACTCCTTACTGCGGAAGTCGATTAAAAAAAACTATGCAAAAACAAACAAATCCCGAAATACTTACAAAAAACGGTAACAAATGAAGTGGAAAACAGTCGGGGGAGTTAAAACGCGATGTTAGAAGCTGCGTCATTTACATAAGGCGTCGGGAGACGTAAAGGTGGTCCGTGCTTCGAGTAACAAACGCATACCTGATGAAATTTCAAATCAGATCTCGTTGATAGTGCTGTCTGGTACATTTCGAGAGTTTTAGAACTTTATGTTGTGATTGAGACGTGGTTACCGTAGTGTACGGTGTTTAACGATTTGAAGGATATGACGATGAAATTCACTTGTGTAACGTCATGCATCTTGTACTTGTGAACACTGGTCTGATATTATGTAAGTGGGCATTATAGTTGACAGGCAATTTAATAGTTGACGCTATTGACTTTATCTATATTACATTTATTTATTTATTTAATTCTCCAACAAAGAATACACCTTACAAGCTAGAAATGACAAATCACGAAAACACCAATGACTTAGTGTTTCTTCAGTTATAGGAGACCACATCATGCGTAATGGTATTCTATCTAGTGTAAATTTGGAAAAAAAAGAATTAAACATATGCACCATTGTTTCAAAATTATAGTGAAAGAAGAACAAAGCAGTACTGTTCATAGAACAATTATTATTCAAAAATAATTTCATATAAAATTTCAAGTGCTGCTCAGAATACTTCTAATTTATACTGGAAACAATGTATATTTTAGAACTAAAGAATGTAGAAATCCAAATTAGTTTTTAGTGCGCGTAACTGCTTTTCTCTTGAACCGCAGTTTTGTACTCTCTAAATAATTCTCATTACATGTTTTTAAGATTACTTAACCATGCTTTTTTTCCATTTACACGTATCGTGGTATCCTTGAGGCCACATGGATTTGTATGCTCGAAAAGCAGGTTCAATCCTAACTTAGGACTTCATCCTAATTTCTGCATAAGTAGTATCATTCACATATATGTATTTTGAGTTTTCCTCTATCTTAGTAAGCCTGCCTAGTCTGTACTGTCTAATGCCCACAAGTTCTTATTTCCTCCAGCCTTGTATGTAGTTTCAATATAACCTTAATCTCAAAACAAAATATCAATCGGGACAATACTTCTCAGTGCTCGTGTTTGAAGACCTCATCCGTAAGTAAGTAGCCACTGCTGTAAGCCGGCAGTCAGTCAGTCGTACCGGCTTACGTGTACTGAACCGATAGGATAAAGGTTGGAAATTATATAAATAGGAGCTAGATATTGGACTTAGTTCGAACACACTTTTATTGAGAGTTTTTGTTTGGTTTTCGAAGTTTCTAAGCTTGAACTATGAGCTGACCGAGGGATTATTTGTATTTTAGAAGCTTTACAGGATTTAGGAAATGTGTGTAAGAAAAACTAGTCAAGTGCGAGTGGAAATCGGGACACTGATATTATTATAAATACGCTAAAAAATTAAACCAAAAATGGCGTCCTTGTTGTCTGTTAAATCGATACTTAACATTTATTTTGAATTATATTATTTGTTGCAAAAGAACAACACCTGAAAAAAATTCAACCGCCTATTAAATCTCAGCATAGTGACGGTTAGACGGACACTCTGAACTGTCTAACAGAGGCACATATAAGGGTCATTTTCCTTTAGGCACGGAAGCCTAAAATGTAACGTAATAAACTTTTGAATATTATTAACAAATTAATTTCAGTATCAAACTTTTCTATTTCCCTTGTATTTATTTTCTGGCGACTTTCTCTATCCAGTTTAAAAGACTACCTTCAACATTTTCGTTCACTTCATTAACTCAAGACGCGTCACGCAGTCTCTTATCACACTGATCTCCAGTCGATCTTCCAAAATCAAATTACAAGATCAACTTATCTGTTCTTTTGTTTCCTTAAAATTGCCTACCCTCACTCAAACTCAACTCAACGAAACAACATAAGACTGAATAATAAAAGTGAGTTTCTATAGATTACCTAGTTATTGAAAATAATGTTAATGTTCGTGAGTATTTCTATGAACTTCTCAACGGTTGGACAATTGTAATGTTTTTTCTAAAGCGTTTAGATGGCGCCTGAGATTTTTGTAAATCAGCTGGTTCCGTATGCTCGACCACTGGGTGATTCTCCGGAAAAAAGTAACACAAGTTAACATCGTCATTATCCTCACCTCACCAGCTGGTCTAAGTAACTGTACGGCTAAATTGTTTAAATATTGAAATTATCTATTAATAGCCGGAGTACTTTACGAACTTGGATAAAAAAAATAAGAATACATTAATCTGCAGTATTAAAAGTGTGGTGAGGATAATGACGTTTTTAACTTGTCTTACTTTTTTCCCGAGAATCACCCCACTACTTAATGTAGTTTAGTAACTAGATTTAATTATTACCTATTACCTTTTGAATTTCAGCTGTCTATATAATGGTACAAAAGTCACCCTGCCAAATCCACCGATAAGCAAACAGGCCATGGACAAAGATTTTTGTGATCCGAGAATGCTTGTCCAGAATCTGGATGGAATTAAATGCCTTAATGCGTGTGTCAAATATATATATATGATAGGAAAAACACGATAAAATATAAGTTCTATTAAAATCTATAAATACCCAGTTCTCAAGGCCACATAAATCATGATTACTCAAATGTAATGCTGCGCTCGAATCAATCATAATGTTGAAGATATAAATGATCGATCGACAGAATCGTCTGTTCCTGTGCAGGCTTATCGTTCAAGTCTTAAGTCTCAAATGTAACCACGAGACGAGAACTTTGCTGAACATTGGCCGACAACCTCCTCTTTAAGTAGTATAGATTCATTATTAAATGATGCAACGGTTTACTCACGCGTATTTATCGGGATAGCTCAAGTAGTTTTGGACCCAACCTCAGTCGTGAGTCGAACTGCCGCGTTAGCTGTAGCAGTATTATCGCAGTTGCGAAAAGGAGAGGATGCTCTGCGTCTCGCTGACCGGGTACATTTCACTTAAGAAACACCTTTTCACCATCAATGATACAGATAGTCTACTATGTCTGGCTGTCTGCAATATGAAGAATCAGCGGTTAACGTGCTCCTGGAGTGAACGGGGGTCGCGGAATACCGGGCAGGGATCCTCGGTACACCGAGCTCCATCACAGAAGCCTGCGAACGTCCCAGGAGAATTCTGCGCTTCTGGAGGGAGTTGGGATGGCTGGGCTGGCTGGCTGACAGCCTCCTAAAACCATCCGACGCAGAATGGGCAGACTTTTGGTCTTAAACACTAAAATTAAAGTGAATAAAAACGGTCGAACTCACAATCCTGAGTGCCGCGAGTTCAACCCGCTTTGGGCTGTTTAAAAAGGTAGGTAAGTAAGGAATTCGTTCAGCAATCGTTTCTTATTCCAACTTTATACCTTACCTTAAAATGTAACAAAACACAGCGACAACCTTAACTTACACAACACAAAAACACGAAAAGCAAGCGAAACTGTCGGAAAATATGCCCTCAGAAACGCATCACTCAGTCGTTGAAAGTGTGTTGTCATGGGTGCATTAAAAGAAAACTTTATTACGTAAACTTTCCACGGAAGGGCACAACGTAGCTCTCATATATCCCAGTTTACCGCCAGCTTTAATGGTACTAAAGGCTGACTGGATCAAAATTTAAAAGTTGTTCACAAAAAATGTTTTGTTACCAACCTGTTTTCAGTTTGTTTTTGGGACTAAGGCCGGTTAAACGTGAATTACTTTCAATTCTCCATTGTAAAGTGAAGTATTTTTAACGGTTTAAAGTATTATAGCCAATTATATTGTAATAATATGGTTTTTTAATCACGGAAAATATTTTCTTGGTTCTTTTTGTTCCAGCTATTGTTTCCTTAAAAAAATTATCCTTGTGCCGCAGGGGGTTTCATGAGCATACAATTCCCATGCACAGAGACACCCAGACTCAGAACAAGATCGTAGAATATTTTTAGATCACACAAACGCTTTTCCTATCAGGGATCGAACCCGCGACACATCGAGCAGTGGGTTTGGCGTGGTGACCCAATTAAACGGTTTTTCGGGAGTTGACAGAGATTTCTCGATGCTTAAACTTCTGAGAAACGCCTTCGTTATTAATATTGACTGTACAATATAATAGTGTGTATATTATAAACCATTTCATGACGGTTCAATTTGTTTGTGTATCGCAGCCCTTAGTTTTACGGCTGGTACACTTTTTATTAGGCGTGAAACAAATTATTTTTAAAGTTGTATCATGGAATTTTAATGTGGGTGAGTCAGTGCTAAGTTCAATGATCCTGGAACGCTGTATAGTTAC
>NW_020799909.1:0-25303 GCF_003590095.1 Trichoplusia ni
TTTTACCTAGCGCAGAGGATTAGCATTGCCATTCAATGTGGCAATGCTGTCAGCCTTTTGGGTTCACTTCCAGCCGGCAGCGATGCCGATGAATTTTTTTGATGCTTTATTTTAATTATTGTTTTTGTTTTTTAATACTTGTTTTAAGTGTACATATGTAAATCCTATTTTTGTGAATATTAAATAAGTTTATAATCTAATACATAATATTTATTTCCTAAGTTTAGTGGCGGCTTTGATGTGGACGTTGTTGCAACTTCTTCTTCACCCAGGGCATTCAGGATGCGGTGCAAAGCGAAATAGTGTTTATATAACGATGTCTTTGACTTGAAAAAAAGTGTACCTAAATCATATTTGCTTGAATTGAATGAAGTTGTTAGGTGACCTGTCATACATCTGTATGTTTAATTATGGTAATGAATCACAACATTAAGTAGTACCGAGTCAACTAGAACACTCAAGATGTCTCATGCATAAAGACAGGACTCAAGACAAGTATTCGTGGATCACGCAGTACTTCACTCAGCTCACTCGGAACCAACAGAACAAACATAAATTTTAATGAAATTATTTTTCAAGCAAACGTCTTAGTAATCTAATATTAGAAAATAACAACAACCACAATAACGTCTCGATCACTTATTTCCCGACAGTCCTTTACAAATTACCTATGTTAAACATGAATCTGAATCATGAATCTGCAATTGTAGGGAACGGTGTGTCACGGTTGTCGCGTGCGCAAACGGGACTCACTGTTCAGCTCATTGTGGCTGGTGAACTCTCTTCTGGTAAATCAAGAGATTTACCAGAAGAGAGTTCTGCTCTTACCGAAGCGAGCAGCGTGCCCTCGTTTCTACTAAAGCACGCTCCTTAACACTTACTGAAATTAGTTACACATCTTGAAGTAAAACTTAGTAATCCTCCTAGTCGCGATTAGTGTTACTAGGCGCGACTCGGACGTAACTTTAGGACAATACAACGGAAGTTTCTGTAGCCCCCGGTTTCTAAATTATTATTATTACAATTCACAATTCATTGACACTGGTTCGTAATTATCGTAACGCGGATTTACGTTTATTTAGTAACGGTTTATACACGACTGTTTATCGGTATAGCCCAACTAGTTTTGGATCCAAATTTAATCATCACTAAACTAGTACAGTATTGATGTATACGCAATGATTCTATTTTTAACCTCAGAGGGCAGGCTGCAGCTCCTAGCGGTAGTACAGACGTACTGTGTTTGACTGTCCGGTATGAATCTATACTAATACTAATATATAATACTAATATATAAAGCTGAAGAATTTGTTTGTTTGTTTGTTTGCGTGTTTGAACGCGCTTATCTCAGGAACTGCTGGTCCAAATTGAGAAATTCTTTTTGTGTTGAATAGACCATTAATCGAGGAAGGCTTTAGGCTATAAACCATCACGCTGCGACTAATAGGAGCAAAGATAGGTACAATGGAAAATGTGAAAAAAACAGGGCAGGCATAACTTACATCTTCTACCCACGGGAACGAAGTCGCGGGCAACAGCTAGTAATAAAATAAAATGCACGTGAAATGTTTCATTTCATTTATTTCTTTATAATTAGGTTGGAAGTCATGAGATCTGATGATTGTTTGATGTGAGCTGACGCTCCGAGCGCTTGAGCGCCAAGTATCGGCACGCTCGAACTAAACGACCGTGGTATCAATTATAATTTAAGCTATAGAGTACCTTAAAACAAGTTTTAGTGGCACATTGACTTGTAAATGTAAATTATTTACACTATAAGAATATGACTACCGACTGTGTCGTGAGCAACGATTAGTTTTCACAGCAACGATGCGACTCAAGCGCACCGCCTGGCGGTGTCAACTTTTACAGTCCACATATAGTAACAATACAACTTGCAGCTCGGACCTGGACGGGGTCTGGCGTCCACTATGCACTTTCGTTCTAAACTAGGCGCATGATGGTGTAGTTTCCTCAGAAATACCGCAAAGTAGTACTGTTAACACATTGGATCATCTGTCAATTCCTGATAAAAGTACAGGTGTTCTATATTTACAGAATATCAATATAATTTAAAGTTAGTATAGTGGTGGGCTCAGGAGGGCGCGGGGCGCAGCGCGCGGCCGGCCGCGGCCAGCAGCGCGGACACCAGCAGCGCGGAGGGCGCGGCGGGGCGGCGCGCGCCGCTCGTGTTGCGGCTCAGCGTGGCCGCCATCTTGTCGCCTGCAACACGGGCACACTCGCTCAGGCAGGCTCGCCAGCGCCGGTGGCCGCCGCGCGTCAGACGGGGGTCACTCACTGCCTTCGGACACGTAGACGTAGATGTGCGCGGGCTCGGTGTTGGCGGCGCAGCACGTGTAGTTGCCGGAGTGCTGCGCGCCGGCCGCGCGGATGGCCAGCGCCGACTGCGTCTTGGGCCCCGGCTCGGTGACCACGGTGACGCCCCGCGCCGCGTCGTAGTTGATCATGCGCGAGTTATGGTACCAGAACACGTACTGCGGTGGTACCGGGCTCTGCTCATACACAAAAAAACTCACGCATCAATCAGGTTTATCACGTGCAATGTCAAAACATGATCAAGAATCTGAGTGCGTACCTTTTCTATAATACAGACTAAGTTGATGGTGGAGCCGGCGTCGACGTGGTGCTCGTCGGCGCCCAGGATGAAGGCTTCAGGCACGGCGATGTGAAGGTGCACCAGCCGCGACAGCGTGCCCGAGCCCGTCGACACCTGCCACACACAGGCACACATTGAGACGCGCTCTACTGGACACTACTGGACCAGACAGCCACTAGCCGGGCCGCCTCGGGCCGGACCACGTACCTGGCACTCGTAGGTGCCGTTGTCTCGCTTCTGAACGTATTTGATTTGAAGGATCCAGTCGTCGGAACCTTCACTGTGCAACACCTAAAAAATGCGAAGATTTGACATAAGTTCATCAATCTATTTGTATTTATTTCAAACATACCTTCAATCGATTGAGCTTTAGCTTTACTAAAGTTTAGTTGTACCTAGTACCTGAGAAGGTAAACTTAATATTTTTCTTACACTCCACAGCATATGATAAAATTGAAGGAGCTTGAAAACAAACTAAAAAAATAATGACGGTCCTCGAAATTGAATGTGACATACTGCTCTCAAACTGACAATGACATTGTTAATGCAGGCGCGCGACCTGACTGCACCAGCTGGGGTTTGAAGTATTTGATTGATATTGAAGTTGAATTATTTGAGTTAGCTACACCCGTCCTTCGAAGCTCCGCCCGAGCCGGATTACTTTATTTTAACCCGGAATGAGAATAATGCAGACTCAGAAAACTCAAGAGCGATTTACTGATTTATAAATAAGTACAAATGATACTTGGAGCAAACATGTCACAATTCACCAACTACTTTAAAGAATCCAACAAACTCTGACTTCCTCTAGCCTATGACACAAAGATGTCTGTCATACCTGGAAGCGTTCGTCGTTGGTGTACATGAGCATGCCGGAGCTGATGATGTGCCAGTCGCGGCGCCGCACCCACGACACCTGTGCACGACACACACGTTACAGACTAGCGAGCTGGGGGAGTGGGTGGGGTGGGGGGTGGGGGGATACTGACGCCGCGCTCGCCCAGGTTGCGCACGGGGCAGTGCAGGAAGGCCACGGCGCCGAGCTGCGCCAGCACGTCCTCCTGCGTGTTGTTGATGCTGGGCTCGCGGTGCAGCGACTCCAGCGAGCCGTACCACAGCTCGCGCCACGCCGGCACCTCCGCCACCTCGGCCAGCTCCAGCTCGGCGGCGTCCAGCGCGTCCGCCGCCAGCGTGGGCTCGCCCGCGGCGCGCGGCCCGGCGCAGCCCGCCAGCGCCACCAGCAGCGCCACGGTTAGCGCTCGGCCCGCCATGCCGCGCTACATCACGCGCGCCTCGCCAGCCTCCCTGTCTGCCGGATGTATAACAATCAACTCATATCTATTATTACCCAACTGTGTCGGAAGAATTATTGTACATTTGGAGTAAAACCAATCAAATCAAATTCATTTATTTAAGAAGTAGTACAGGTAGCCATTTCTGAAGGTCACGAAATACACGTATATTCCACTTCCTCAGTTCTTTGAATTTGTTAAAAAATCAGCGCAACAAAGTTCACAGTAGTTCCCAGCTCGCTGTCACTCCTTGTACAATACTAATAGTCATTTGGTGAATTAGCTTATCAAAGTACAGTCCATACAGACAAGTGTTTGTGGTCTTTGTGAGGTATAGGAGAATACCGTGAAAGCTAGTTCTTTGCACCGTCCTTTGACTACGAGAGTAAAACATACATCACAAATGGTAAAAAAAACAAAACAAAATACTTTCAAATAAATAACACACCAACTGTACTTATGTGGCCATCAAATATATGCATGTATGTGTATCGGATACCACGGTGATAGTACCCAATGTCTACACACTTAATATATTCACAGAAAACGTAGATATCTACATTATGGATCACCGAAGCACCTTTTCGTAACCAGTGTTTAGACCTATACGGGATGGATGTCAATCTGTTTAAATTAAGTATTTTACTAGTGTTGTCCTCTAGTTATGAAGTTACTCATTGGGAAGCCAAATCATCATTGGCCTAGCCTTTTGGGGTCGGCTACCAGTCTATCCGGTTTCAGCTAAGTACCAGTGTTTTACAAATAGCGACTGCCTATCTCTGACCTCCCTCAACCCAGGTACTTGGGCGACACGATACCCCTTGGTTAGACTGGTTGTCGGACTTTTCTTCAAGCTTCTGACTACCTGTAACGACTGTCAAAGATATAAGAATAACAGCCGGGACCCACAACTTAATGTTGCCTTCCGAAACACGGAAGAACTCGTTATGACAAAAATGGTCACCCATCTACGGACCTACCGCGTCAAGCATAGCTTAACCTATGATTGTTTCACTTATGCGAGCTTAGCCACGAGCTCCTCTCATTTGGAAACCAAATGTTACATTTAATTTAAAACAAAAAAAATACATAATAAATTTTCTACCCCGATTTAGAAAGTATTTCAAATTCAGCACCTAAGGGAGTTAGTGTTTAGGTTTCACAAATACTTCGGGTCGCTAGTTATATTATTATGTATAGTTATTAATATTGTTGTAATTTGATAAATTTATAATCTAGGTTCACTATTGTTCACTGTCGTATTACAAGTACAACAAGTAGCGCCATCTATTATTTTTAAGTTGGTACGAATATTTTTCTTTGTCATTCATTCAATTGTTCTGTAAGTTCTGTTCCGGCCCTATACGCGTGTGTGACACAAATAAAAGTAAAGTTAATTTATAAAAACTGCATTATTACTTAATCAACTATTTCAACAAATATAATTAGGTGGCGAGGAAGTCGTGGGTGTTACGTGTAAGTGTCGAGAGAACTTAAAATGGTAGCTTAGGCCTTAGGGATATAAGGCACTAATGCAGAACGAGCTGAAGCCTGCTCAGTGTACACCAGCACAGGTCGGCTTGTCTATATAAACAAACAACTCTGCTGCCAATCCTTTGCTGATCGGTCAAACATAAGATAAAGAGGTAAGTATTTTAGATGACAGAATTTTACTAATTAATTCTGCATACTCCATGATTTGGATCTTAGGAGAGAGGAAGCAGTAATAGCCTTATACATATTTAATAGTACACCATATGTTAAATCTTATTTTTATTTTTCTATGTATTAAATAAATCCATATTTTGTTATCTAATACAATTACGTTATATGTAATATATAATATGTAAGAAATATATTTGATATTTAAGGCACCTAGTTTGGTTATGATTTTGTACAAATACTATTTCTTTTTCCTTCATCTGGCACTAATTTAATTAACCACAAAATTATAATATGATTGACCGGTAGACAATATTCGATATTGTGGAATCGAACTTATTAATTGTGATCGTTTGTAAATAATAAGTTGAGAGGGCTAACTACTAAACATGTGGCGTCGTGTAGAAAACACATTTTTGTCATCTCGTTTACAAATGTACCCAAAACATATTTTAGTTTAAAACCTGAGGCATATGGTGGCAAAGACACACTACTATGAGTACTCTGTTTGATCAAATGTAAAACATATTACCCTAGCTGGTAGGGTACACAGAGCAGAGAGTAGGGGTCCTTGAGAATCAAGAGACACTGCATTCAAGTAAGCTTACACTCTATATGTTTAGCAGCTTTTTATAAAAGCAGTCCCAAATATTAATTAAATACAAAAGTTACACCCGCGACCGCGAGATAGTGCCGACGAAGTCCTTTCTTCTGTTGCCAGAAAGTATAAGTTAAAACCAATTCCAACCTTATAAGTAAAATCTGTCAGACTGATAACAATTTGCATTCCCCATAAGTTAAGATACTGGGCGAAGGCCAGCTCTCATCGGGGTTGTTCTTTGGTTGTTGTTGTTATATTGGATAAGGGCAAATTATAGTTTTAATGGCACCAAACTAGAAGTTAAAACTTGAGCAATAAGTAACTAATAACGGTCTGACACAAAGCTATTTACATCTGCCGAATCAGACCCATGAAGCAATATGCTTACGGAAGTTAACAATAGCAACTACATAGCTACATCTATATTAATATTTAAAACCTAAAGGGTGTTTTTGTTTATTTGTGGTCGCGCTTATGGCAGGGCCCACTGACCGATTTAAAAAAACTTTCAATTTTAGGTACCCAATTTGCTAAGAAAGGTTAGATATATGTATAATGACAATATGATAATAATAAGCAGATAGCAGTAATGAAGTGAAGTAGCAAAGACGGGAAAAGACTACAACTATGAAACCTGTTTAAAAAGAACCTTACAATCCTTATGACCACGCGGAAAACATCGCGCGCAACATCAGTTTCTCCGAGTCATATAGTATTTATTATTGACAATCAAAACGTGTAACCATTTGGGTCCGTGCAACTCGTGGACCTTGTCTTACATTGCCCCGAGACAGCAAGACCTCTGTCATCAGCATTAGACATAATGACAACATTTGATTGACCACTTTAGGAGCTTGGCTCTTCCCTGCTTAAATTAAGAAAAGAGTAAGGCCGAGAACACCACTTCAAGGGATGTCAAAACCACATTTTTTAGAACAGAGCTTTTGTATGGTTCAATATTCACACACTGGCAACGTTACGTAGCTGTATGTACTCGTATGTCTTCAGGAATGATTCTGTCTTTGTCCTAAACTGTGTCGCTTGGCTGTTATATCACTTGATAAAAACGGAAAAAGAAATCAACTGAGGAAACCAGCACCAGCTGAATGTTCAAAGGTGTGTTTAAAGAAACTGACACTGACACGAATTTGTGTACATCAAACAAACTAAAAGAAGAAGTGATTTGATGCACTATAAACTACGTTATATTAAAGTGGTTTACATTCTTGTTAGTTCGACTTATGTAGCGTTGGTAGCATCTACTCATATTCATTATATGAAAAGTCGTATTTTTGTTTTTAAATTGTTTGCAACGAAAACAAAAAATAAGCTACTGGACCGATTTTAAAAATCATTTCACGAAATTGAAGCTAAATTGATTAGGAAGTAAATAGGATATATTATCAATGCAGGAGCAGAGCAGCAATGAGAAATGTAACGAAACCGCACAGAAAATATCAGTATTGTGCGGGCGTTACGACAGTTGATTTTCTTGCTTATAAATCATGTACGATGGAAATTATGCTCTTAAAAGTTGTAAAAAGTAAGCTGCAGCATAGGTATGCCGCACTGTAACAAGGCTGTGTTTGAATGTTTTTTTCATAAAATGGTCTTACCAAAAGAAATACATTCAGCGTCGCAAGTACTCGTACTTAATTTTAAATCTAAGAAACATCGGCATTAAATAATTACAAACATGCGGGCTAAGTTGCGAGTAACAGCAGTTTTATAACTAGCACAGAAACTAGTCTTGTCTACTGGTGTTGCGGTACCTAGGCATTTGAGGTGAATAGAAAGTGGTGAGAAATTTTGGGGATGTCCGCAATCGCACCTGTAATACACGTTTGGTGTTGTGTACATTTTGTGACACTTGACATTTGACATATATTTGTGTTATACAATTATAAATGTTATTTACTTTCATACGTAAGGAGCTCGCTGACTGCAGTCTGCGAATGTTTGTTATAAGGTAATTTTCATTCGTTCATTAGCCGTGACACAACCGCAATAACCTGCGAGACTGTGACGCACGTCAAGCGAGAGTGGCCCAGCGTCAGGTGCGAGCGTGGCGCCTGGCGGCGACTGGCGGGCGTCAGGCGTCGCCCCGCTCCGGCATGTCCCTCACGCACTAGTCGGTAGTCACTGCACTGGGTGTGGCGCGCGGCGGCGTGTGCTCGGGGCGGCGCGCGCGGTGCGACTGCCGGCGCGGCGGCGGCCGACAACTCACACTTATACACCGGGAGCCAACTTACTCAATGTAACAGGGCCTTTTTCTATATAATATTTTACTCATTCAGAAAACTGAAACATGAGACATAATACATTTAGATTCATTTAGGGATTTGCGCCAGATTATATAGGAGTGTCTTTTGGGTTAGAAGTAAATGCCATAATGTCAAGTGCATCGACCTAAATTGAATTCAGTGCCTAGAATTCAATGAACAATAAAAGATCTGAAGATCCGCTCTATTATCATTTTTATGTAGATGCATACTTATACTTAAGCAACAGAGTTGTTTATTAGTACCTAATGATGTTGCCTATAATGTTCAGCAGCTCCCGGAGTAGAGCGGTACTCTATCGACTGTTACGCTGAAGTAAGGCGCAGGGCCAGGGGCGCGGGGCGGGGGCGGGAGGGCGCGGGCGGCGGAGCGCGTGACGTCACACTCTGCACAGCGCAGGCGAGCGGAGAGCGCGCGGCGTCCCGGCGTCGGCATCCCGGCACATCGGATGCACTCACCCGGAGACCATGGAGACCATGTACAAACAGTACAAGCATGTCTTCTTTGACCAGCCGAGATACTCGGACGTAACATCAAAACTCCGCACACGGCTGTACCACCGAACGTCCCTTACTCCGCAGTCACACTAGATCCTTTTTAAATGACAAGATGTCTAGTTTAGTTATTTTTAATGATTATGAACACAATCTTTCAATCATAAATGAAATCTCGTGTCTTCTGTGTCAAAAATCTTGTAGTTAAAGTTGTCCGAAACGGCTTGATTGAAATTCATAAAATTCTGTGAACTTACAAATTGGGTACCTACTCGTACGTCTCAGAATCAAGGTCTGACGAAATCTATGTTTCACCCCCACAAGTGCTTTTGTTTATTTTGTATATAATTTTTTTTCTGCACCATGGCAAAATTAAACAACTTCTGCTGGGTCAGCAAGTATAAAATATAAAAACCTCGATTGAACCCTTCCCGGGCCACAATAATTAAATTCTCGGATTAAATACTTATTTTCTAGCGTATGAATAGCAAGAAAGCTTTTTAAGTATATTATTATGTTGTGTATGAACGTAGGCGAGCGAGGACGGCCCCAGTCCGCGGCGACGTGCGTGCCCTACACCCGACACCTGTGCTGCCACCCTGCGACGCCTGCGACACCTGCGACACCTGCCAGCTCACGCGTACTACTGCTTGCTCTGTTCGGAGTAGTGCCCAAGTCAGTACAGCGCTACATGTTGTTGTGGTGGTTCAGGGATGGGAGCAGGAGACCTACCTACAGCCACAAACATGTGAGTAAATGTCGGGAGAGCGAAGAAGCTCTCACCGCGGCCGGAATTTAATTAGATAGGAGCGGTAATGAAGCGCCGCGAGCCGCGGAACTCGTCTCGAGCACGCAGCTGTCGCGAATCTCTGCCGTTTATTAAACTCGGCGACACATTAGTGACTACTACGGCGTGAGCACACAAATAACCATCTTGCCATAAGCTTACCTTTGAGTTTACCATGTGTCGTATCTCATCTTTGTCAATGCAGTGAATAGAGCCGATTGCTTTTGTCATCATGACCTGTCCTGCAGCAGAGCGCGGGGCGTACACGCAGGACTACTATTATTATCTACCTGTATTGCCCAAATAAGAGATATTTGTGTTTGACGTAAACGTCCATACAAAGATAATCATAACCAGGAATACACAACCGTAGGGCAGGCCCGTGACGCTGCCGCTGGTCGCAGTTGCCAGTCCGCCGGTTTCTACGGCTCTGCATTATATTCTACATTAGTGACCCAATTCTTCTACATTTGTTGCCAATGGTCCTTAGAACATCCTTATAACGTTAATAAGAAAGAAATGTATTTATACCTTCTAATGTTTGTAGAACACATGATTGTTTTGTCGTGTAAGGCGTGCAGCAGGAGCGCGGCGGTGCGGCGACGCGGCGACGCGCGGAGGCTGCACGTTGCCTCTCAGAAGTGTTGAATTATTCAGAAGCCACAGCTGCGCTATCGTTTTGATTACATTTGTAAATGGCGCGGATTCGTGCCGACTGCTGAATACATCAAACGTACGTCGCATTTCGCTCGCTTATCGCGGCACTCACGTCTCTCCCTCAAATGACGACCGTGCGTCATTTATTACAATCCGAAGCAAACATTAGAGAAGGAATACCACATCAGACGGAGAACGATTCATAAACGAGCTATGATGGAACATTCAATAATGTGAGTTACGACTCTCCAATGTTGTAGAAGAACAATTTCGTTCGTGCGAAATTGGTGAAATACCGTCACATGCCTCACAAAGGTAGTAGGCTTTTATTAAATTGAAGTTTATAAATTGACCCGTCTAAAAGATTTCTCAAGAGCTGCTGTAAAACCAGCTCAGTGTTGGTCACGAGCACCGACATTTGGACACATTCTTGCGCGGCTCTCAACAATTACTTCGTAGCGACACGCAACTGACTCGACATCCTTTGATGCACTTGCTTTTTTTAAATTGTTCATATCAAACTGAATTGTCTTCAGTAAGCTGGAAGACAGTGACCGCAGCAGAAGCACAATCATCTTGTTGCGTGTGTCATTTAAAAATGTTGGCCTTCTCGTCACAAGTTCACAATCGAATGAAACTACAGCAGCGGCGGTGCGGCGGCGGATCGGCCGGCGCGGCCTAACGAGCGCCCGCAATAAATATATCCCGCGCTGACACCGATATATCTCCAGCTTACAGCGACCGACAACGAGCTGTGTATGATGTATTGTGTTCCGTGACACTTATTAGCGCGCCACACGCCCGCTGCGGGACGCTCACCTACCCTAGCCCTTGCACCCCCTTCGCACTTGTACGAGTAGCTACCCAATGTGTCCAAGTGGGAGTTAATCACGAGTGGAATAAGTTATGTCGATCTATTCAAATGTAATACTTCCGTGGAAAACGTGAATTCCAGAATAGTTAATGTGGGTACTGGATGGTGTATCCCGCTCGTAAGGATGGCGATTAAGCCGACATTAGAGAAACATGTTCGCCGCTCAATATATGTAACAGTTGCCGGCAATACGGCAGAGTGACGAGCGGTGCGGTCATTAGCGTTATCTGCAGTAATGCCTTACTGAAGCATTTTATCCCCCGGCTGTACTTCTAATAGTAGTATCATGCGACTTTAGTTACTAGTTAGTGTTCAGGCGTAGCCGTTAGCATAACTTGGCTTCCATTAGTTCTCCCACCTGCTTGGCGGGCAGAGCTGGCGGCTGGCCGCCCGGCACTCACGCGACGAACAAAAATGTAGGTAATTGTAAATTCCAGAGCGCTGCCTCTCTCCACAGCGCTCGCACGCAACATGCTTGAGCAAGATAATTTATCCACAAATTTTAATCCAAAATTCATAAATTTCTAGAAAGAGTTTGATTGATGTCGGCCGCTTATACCTACGCGTTGTCGCTAACTTTAATGAGAGAAATAAACCTATATACTTGTCTTAACCTAGGGATGTGGGCTAAGCTAAGGCATCTCACTTTGACAGCGACCTAGCTCAGCGCTAGCTGCTCTACTGGATGCGCGCGTCGGCTCTCTGTGACGTCATTAATGACAAACATATTCGAGCACTTTAGGCAGGCAACGTAATGGTTTTCGCTTTAGCTTCATTATCATAATTAGCATATTTAGGCAAACATTGCGACGCACGGCGGCCCGAGAGCCTCGGTCAACGAGAAAGAGTGAATGTGAAGCACATCACTGTTATATTAACGTAGCCGTGGTTAGTATAAACTGGCAGCTTGTGGATAGCCAGCCTGCACCCGAGTAAGGTTCATCACCATCTGCTATCGCTATGGATAGTCGTTCGTGCCGCGAACACACGATCCCAGTCATAAGTGGGTGGGTGCTCATCGTAGAGGCTGGACGATTTAAGTCCAGTGAAGCAGTAAACGTAGGCTAACTGCAGAGATATCTTCAAAATGAACAATGTTATATTGTATAATAAGTATCTATGAAAGCCACAGTGAAATAATATAGAATGGAAAAAAATATGAAAACGTGGAGATTGATACTTACTGTTTAGTTTATTGATGCACCTTCTTTATTAGCTTTTGTTTAGTTCACATGTCACGTTGACCTTCTGTGTTTAGGTCTGTAATTTTTAGCAAGTTGAATTCATCCCCTACTAGGTTTTCGGTTGAGCTACAATCTTGACAGTATATGTATATTACGTATGTATTGCGTATGTATTGCGTATGTATTGTATACCTTTATCGCGTGATAATATAATGCCATGACATGAGCTGATCAAATATTGGAGCTGGAACGTGCCCACAGGAGCTCTACCATAGAGTTTAGATTTGTTCAAATTATTTGTTTTCAAATACATTGAGTCCAATGCAAGAGGGGGGAGGGGGGGGGCGGTAGACGCAAGTGGAGTGAAACAGTTATTTTCCTTACTTATCAGCGATTCGTGCAGTGTCCTCCCGTACGGCTAGTCTATCAAAGGAATAAGAGTAATGTGTGCGGTGCGAGGCGGCGCGCGGCGTGGCGGCAGCAGGCGCGCCTTATTTCCCAGGGGCGCCGGGCACGCCGACGCGAACGTTACATGTTATATCAAACCAGATTAGCGGGTTCATACGTTACCGGAACATACTTTATCCCTCGGTTACGCCACGGAACACCAAAACACAAACAAAACATTGTGATTTTCACATTCCTACTGTTGTGACTCATGTACAGACAGTTGTCATTTAATGGGAAAATTATTTTCAATCTCTTAGTGCTACAGGGACTGAGGATACCTATAATTTAATTTACTAATTTTCCAGACAGTTATTTTTGGAAATGACCGTGCCTTTAACGGAGGGCTGCAACACCATAGACAACAATTATGATTTTCAAAGCTCCGCCTTCGAAATAGTTTTGTGATTCATTGAGATCACATTCTGTAATAAACAATGAAACTGATACCAATGTATCAGTGAAAAACAGTTCCGTTTTGTTAAGTTAAAATGATTATTATTAACCCAAAGCAAGGGTTTCTGAATTAAAAGGATTTCAAACTGCAAGCCCCATTAAATAGAATTCGTAAGGCTTGATAATCGGACAAGCTTTGTGTTTATTTTCGTATTCAATGAATCGCGAGTCCGCTCGGTGAGCTATGACTTCGTGTTTTCTCGCCCACGAAGGGTTGTGTTATCATGCCATCACGGATTCATATCAATGACCGCCCAGCACAACAGAATGCCTGCAACAATGCTCTATGACTTACAAATGGAACGCTTTTGCTGTATTTCTTAGAAAAATAGGATTATTTCAGAGTGCAAAGAATACTGTAAAGTAGAATGTGCGCCCACATATTAAGCGCGGTCAGCACTGTGCGATGATACAAACCCCACGAGCATGCAGTGGTCTTGTTAAACACTGTGAGGTCACTATAATAGCCTACAATGAATCAATGGTACGGGAGCTCCGACGCCGTAAGTCCTCGCTAGGCAGATCTTCAGCGCGCTCACAGGTCGCCTGCTGGCGGCCCTCGCCGCTTCGTTTGTTACGAGCAGCTGACTAATGGTCCGCCGCACTGCCGACCGGGAGAAACGCACGCGGATCATTTGTTGCGTCACAGTTCTAATGCCGGTAGAACTCTAATAGACTTAACTGGACGAGACACACTTTGTTGACAAAACATAGGGAACGCAGCGTTAACTACTAGTAACGGTAAAATATCGAACGCATATTGGAGAAGCGTTAAAATTAATGGAGTGATGCTTAATGAATAGCCCTGGATGAACGGCGCGGCGAGCACGCCCGGTCAGATAATGCTCTCATGTGAGTATTATCGCAATAATTAATGAAACATACTTTAGCAGAAATCAACATGTGTATACTTACATGTTATTGCATGAATCTAAGTAAACAATTTATGAACTGACCGTGACGACGCCTTCTGATATCCTAAACGACACTAGCACACAGCCACCACTTATCATTGTGTTGCCTGCGGATACAAAGTGCCCTTTATAATAATCCAGGTTTGTAATGCTCTTTTGTGTGACAAATCAAAACCAACACATTAACAGGTCACCATTGACGACGCGCCGAGGGTCGTAACTTTACGTTCGGGAGAAGCCCCCTCTCTCGCAGCCGACTGATAAACATCAATAAAACGTTTTTACCGCACACCTCGCGCTATTGAAACCGAGCAAAATCGATTCATTAGTAATAACTCGCATAACACGATTCCGAGTGAGCGCTTCGTAGCGATATGGCGATTTATCGATACTCGATAAAGACTAGGATACCCTGCAATTTGCAATTTTAAATAATTGAAACGAGCACATCAACAGCTAGAGAATCTATTGTAACTGCAGTTGTAAAGAAAATACTATCAAAAGTAAGAAAATGGTGAGAGGAACACTCCAAGCACCAGTATACAAACAAAATGAGTAATGTGAGGCAGTTCGCTTACCAGTGCTTCGTGGGCCAGCAAGAGCACGGCTGCTAATTGTATGGTGCCTTAATATCTGAATCGCGGCGAGCGCGGAGCGGCGGGAACTGCTTCGTTAAGAGTCTTGTACAATATACTTAGCACATTGTCGGACTGTGGGCTTAAGATATGATTGCTGCTATTGTTTTCTCATTCGTCCCTTCATTCCCTATTTATTTACAAAGCCAGTGTCTGAAGATTTATGAGTTCGCAATCCGCGAAAACACGACCATATATAAACATTTGTCAGGCGCGAGCTCTATTCGCATACACATTAGTTATAGCGGCAGACCGCGGACAGGAAACGATCATTACTCTGTTGTCAGGTTAGGAGGCAGTTTGCCTGTAAACAGCAAGTCGCTCACTATGTCACGCCGAGATGATGGGGAACAGGCTCTTATCTTACGTACGTCTTATATTAGCCAGGTGATACACTAAACCTTTTTTATTACAATATTTGAAAGTTATGTTGTTTGTTAATACATAACATACTGGATTTATTTGCACTTCCGAAGAGCTATATATTTTTCTCGCATTGATGTTCACTTTGATGTCAGTCCCCCCCCCCCACCCGCGCCCCCTGTGGACCCTGGCCGAGCCGCGCAGGTGTGAGTGCCCGCTCGGGTAACACGGAATATAAGGAGTCAATAAACTAAAGATTCAATAACTTTGGCGGTGCGGAGAATGGATTTGGGGAGAGCTCGAAAACTAATATTTCTTACGGCTCGCGCTCGTGTGGCTTGGCCGGCGGCTGCGGTCGCCCGTCAACTTGTATAATGCGAATATCGGCTATGTTTTTAAAATGTTATATTATTCTACATCTACTACTACTATTCTACATCTTACCATTTACTATTTACACCTATTGTCGGTAATTCATACTTGCGCGGAACTTTACGCATAATAGTGAATGCTACCAAATGCAACATTTAATATTGCCATCTTTCTGGTCTAGTGGATAGTGGCCCTGACTGATAAACCGTAGGTTGTGGGTTCGATTGCAACCGTGTTTGTCCGCGGTCGGTTAACAACTTTCTTTCCTGGAAAATGCATAATGTTTGCGAAGTTTCCGCTCTGAGCCACGCCTGCACCAGGGCTGCCGCCTAAATATAATATTTTTTATAAACTACAGATAATGCCACTGTCATAGAACTCATCACCCGACACCCACTGTACTTTTAAGTCTGTCTTCCATCACTCAAGCATTGATGAACTAAGCGTAGCCTGTTTATTGTTTCACGAAGTGAAGCTCCGACTTATTTCAATGAATAGTAGTTCGGTTTCAAAACCAAAATTTAAAGATTTACATGTCTTCATAAAATTACAGTTTGTTGAAGTAAATGCAGCCCTAACCTCCCCCGGCTCGGAGTCATTGCACAGCGCGCGCAGCTGCCTCGCTTTCCGAGGCGCCATCTTTAACACCTTAGTTGAACCCTAGCACAAAGTATATAAAGGCGATACTCCATCGCCAGTGTGTAGCTTTACTCTACGACGATATTAATTAATTTCCTTCGCTTTTGGATACACCTCGGGGAACTCGGTGGCAAGTTAAATGGATATAATTTCCATTACACTATTGAAGTTGACGAGTGAAATTATTGTCTAATTGTCTGAAACACCATGTTTATAGCTGCGTTTTTCAAAGTATTTCTTACGTGTCCAGAATATGAAGCTGGTGACGTCACTCATACCTGCGGCTGTTGACACGTACCACGCTTGTTATCGCAGCTCCGCTCACGTTGTCCGCCATTCTCGACTGCAGCTGTTCACCGCGCACCGCACAGGTTTTATTCTATCCCAATTGCAATGCAACTCGATAGTCATTTCTAAGCGCTGACATGCTTAACATTTTCATGATAAACTTCAGCCATTAGTGTATAATGCTAACTCAATTAGAACAAGCGCCCGGATTCGGAGGCTGGTCATTCCGGTGACAGAAACTGACGGCGTTCGGTGCAAGACTTCAATTTTTTTTTTAAAGCCACAATTTCTAATTGCTTGAGTGGCGTCGCGCTTCGCGCGTCGGGCACCCGCCCCCTGCTCCTTCCTTCTCCCACTTCTTTCACTTTGAATGCTGGTATTTCCAAAACTTATTATTTTTACAACTTAAGTTAGTTAGTTTTGAAACGTTATAACGCAATTTAAAAACCGCAAAAATGTTACTCTGGTGAAGCGCATACGAGCAAAACGATAAATGTAATGATTCCATTCGTAGTAACAGCTGCCAGACTCTAGCGCCCTGCAACAATTTATATCTGATGTTCAATACTGTAAAGTACAATTTCAACTACCAACCACGGAAACCACGTAAGCTGTCCGCGACACGGTAGAAAATGCTTTTTCTAACAAAATATGCTATTCCTAAAAACTTTTCAATTGAAAACCGAAATCGCAATCAGTCTCAACATACCAACTCACAGAAGCTGGAGCGCTGTCCGGACTTTGCTTCGAGCATCGAGAAATACTCTTGCCACGACTTAATGAAACGATTTCCGCAAAGTAACTAAACAATTTATTTATCGGCGCTTAACTGCCGCGGTAAACAACTACCCGACTGGATCGCGGAACTCGAATAGCAATCAACTACAACTCGCATCATAGCACTTTTTTTTAAGTTTGTCATAACTTCAAGTAAAACATAGTATTTTATGCCTACACTCACAACATCCTGTATCTAACAAATGGTCCTGTAAGTTTAAACAATCACCTAAGTGTAAAAGATCGTAGACGCGTAGAAAGTCTCGTAGCACGTCTCGTAGCGCTTTTTACGTAGCCCTGTATTCAATGTTATATCGTAGATAAAAGATTTGTGGAGTTGAAGAATATTGATAATCCCATAATAAATAACATAATTGCATAGTTACATAGAAAGTGCCTAAAGCAACCTACTCGAAGCACTACAGAGCACCGGTATTAAGGCTTTATCACTTTTAAAACACCAACATTCAGTTATGTTTGTCACCTGTCATGTATTGTGTCCCACTACCTCATATAATATGGACCGCTGGCATATTGTAGTAATTATTTATTATTTATTTTTTGAAGATGTGATAGATTAAGACTAGTCTAGTCAAAATGTCCAGAGTTCGATTCCAAGGCACACTGACTTTTTGCATGTTGTGTGCGTTTGAGAGTGAACCTGTACTGGAGCACACACTCGCAGGCAGATGGCTGCTGATGTCTGTCGAGTCCAGTCGCCGCCACCGCATTCATGAACTCGAAATGTTGCTGTTAAATATACATAAAGAACATTATGTTTTGTCGGGAAGGCGTACAAATTGATATTTGAAATTTAAACAAAAACATCAGGTTAAATGTCGTGTTGTATATTGTTTACATGTACTGTTGACGCTATAAATAAACGGTTAACTGAATAGAAAGGCGTTAGCGGCGCATCTCGTGTGTTAGCACGTGGGGGGGGGGGGCACGCATGCGCCGCGCGCCGCGCTCTGTAACGTGCCGTGAGAACAAGAGGTTTAATTAAAACCGGAGCAATCTAAAGTTTCCCGAAGCAATCAGAAGTTGGCGCTCTTCTTTGAGTGTAGTCGATGATTGCGAGCACGCCTCTCGCCGCACGGCTACCATACACCAAGACCGGGCTGGAGCGTTACAGAGAGTAATGACACGACGACAGTAGGCCCATGTCCTGTAACCGTGTACAGTGTCGTCACCAGAAAAGCCTCGTGCGACGATCTGCGCCATCGCTAGCCGGTCAAAATGGAACCTCCTAGGAGGACATGGGTAGTGTCAGTCTCTTAATGACTGAACCTGAACCAAAACGCAGCGTCTTCCATGTTTTGCTCGGTGCCATGCAATTGATACGCACAACTGTATAGGACCGCTGCTGCGCGGGAGAGTTTTTAAGACTAATTAATACATAAAGGTGTAATTATTTATTTTCAAATAAGATTAAACGAAGATTGCTCAAGTATGTGAAACATTCTGTGATCTATTCGTCGGACCCGACCCCCACCGCCTACTGCGTCGTAAACTCATTAGTTTGATAATACAATGCGGATGTACTGGTAACAAAGGAGCGGCCTCGGGAAAACACAACCAGCTGCAGTAGAGGATCACTACAACAGGAAACTACTAATAACCTCATTTGCTACGAAAGGAGGTTGACAAAGATTATTGCGTTGAGAGGCGGATCGAGTTGGATCATGGCGATAGTAATATAGAAAATATAAAGAAAGATCTTAACAGCTTTTCTGCTCAATCTTAACAGTTTTCATTAGAGATTATTGTGAAGTGTCAGAATATTATTAAACTTCATTAAAATATTGTGAAATTAACAAATTGTGATTTGTATTCGCATTTTACCCTGAGGACAGCCACTAGAGCCGCAACCAACGATGACGATGTCGCCGAGAACAATGCTTCTCCGACACATTTATATATCTATATTAAAATGATCAGCTTTTTCTGATCATTTTAAGGGGTTTATTTTAATTCTTATTTCAGTGAATTTCTAAAAAAGTAAGTAATTACGAGTATGCCCCTTTTTCTGATGTGATTGTGGTATTTATTTTTCTCAAATATTTAAAATCAACCAATCAATCAATCTAAGTAGTAATAGGATGAAAGGAAATGAAATGCTTGTATTATTTGTATTCACGTCTATGATGATAAAAACCTTTTGTTAAACTTTAACTTTTTAATTGTAAATATTTTTTGAAAAATAAGGTTATGAAAAAGTTTCCCTTCTTACGTGTGTACTTACACTAGTACACGCATTTTTTGAGTGCGTTGGCTCCTAATTTATAACCTCAAAAACTACACCTGACAACAACACCTGAAAACATATTAAAATATAAGTAGCTTAAATTTAAGGGTGGTCCACAGCTTTAAGTTGTGTCTTTTGGACCATTTTAATCGTACTAATTACAGACACAAAAATGAGAAGACCATGAGGGAGTAATACCATGATATTCATGCGTATGTTTTAATCACTTTTCAGTGAAGTCCTATCAGTCAGCGCAGCTCAGTCAGTGAGTAGGTATCGCATTGAAGTCCTAATGTCCCATGGTAAAGGTAATCCCAGAAAATAAATTGTAAGTGGCTCGACGATAACATTATAATGACACTTTTCACTTCATTATAATAACTCTTTGCCGCTTATTGCTTATTCTAGATCTAGATTTACTACGTGTGTGCCAAATAAACCCGGAGGTCCGGCAGCTGAGCGTCGCTACAAAACGTCACGAGCGTGTTGCTTTTGTTAAGCACACCTACTCGGTTACATTAATTAACGTCAGTTCATCAGCAGGGAGGCGGACACGGCTGCGCCACTGTCGCCTCTATGCTCGCTCCATAAGGACGGTTTCCGAGTGCGCGGTGAGCCACACAAAGGGTAGCTCGCTAAATACCTTCGCGGTCGGCACACAAATATTTACACGCGCCTGGTATTTCACAGGGACCGCGGAGTTATGTGACTACTAATTCCAGAGCAATGAGCGCTTATTTATTTAGGAACCTTCACGATCTTAAATTAGGATTCCTCAATTCGGTCGGTAGGCTCATATTTTAAGAAGCTTTAAAAACGAGAAAGTTACGTGCCATGTACGTTGCTTTTTTTGTGTTAACTTTTTGTTCGCAGTTTTTAATTTATGAGCATTTTTTCTAATTTGGACGATGAATTTCAGTAGAGTCTATGTATTTCCAACTTCGACAATGTCTGTTGATCATCATTGAACTGATGCGTCTCATGAATGGTAAGGGGTTGAAAATAAACTTCTTTAAAGTTTTCCTTTTGTTCAAATGGACCGATCGTAGTGTAGTGTCAGGCATGAAATAGAACTTGATGATGAGAGCAAAATGAGAGAGAAGTGGACATGCTGAGAGAGTGCTTTTTTCTATTTTATTAAAAAAAACTTCCGCACTAAGGAATTTAGTCCTGTGTCGCGGGGGGTTTCACAAACATACTAATTACATGCAATTGCATGTAATTTTTGCATTTTGTGCGCAGTGTATTATATGTACACAAATGTTTGTCCTAAGCGGAGATCGAACCCACGCCACGACGTGCTCAACCACTCGGCTATCCGTACGGTCTGCACGGCTATCTGTGCTTACATCACAGACTGTGATATACATGCAGTGAGATAAGATCAACAACACTGTTCAATTATAATTATGTATCTAAAACATGCAGTGAAACTACTTTTACGGATTTTATCGCGGTTTAATTTTAGATTTTAGTTCCCGGACGGACAGTCTGCCCGTGACCATGATACCTGCAAAGGTTTCGAAACGTCGGGAACTAAAATCTAAAATGAAACCACGATAAAATCCGTAAAAGTAGTTTCATTTCTATGTCTAACATTCGCGTAAACCTAAGAAACCACTAAAATACATGCAGCTTAAATATTGCGTCAGAATCAATTTCACTTAAGTGAAAACAAATAGATTTCACAAACAATGATACTACTATTCAAATTGTAGCCAAACTATTTGGATGACAAAAAGTATCAGCGTAGCACCGTAGCACCGTAGCAGCGTAGCACGGTAGCAGCGTAGCACCGTAGCACTGTAGCACCGTATTAGTAATAGTAACAACGTCGGCAGCGATAGTGGGCGGCGGATGTTTGGTTAGCTCCAGAGTATACGATCAAGTTGTTTACTTGTGCCGTGTAAAGAGAGACGCGTGGTAAGCGATGGCTTGGCAATTTGTCATATTTTCAGCAATATTCAATCACCAGATGTCGACCCCGTTCCGCCCTAGTTCACAACTGGGACAAAAAGCGTTTAGTTCTGAATTATACTTACAAGAACTCTAGCCCGCATATATTTAAAGCTAGCATACATACTTAAGGTATTGGCTAGGTACAGACTCAATGCATCCAATTTTTTTAGGAAATTTAGAAAAATAATGTTCAAGCTAACCTAAAACTTATATTACGCAAAACGTGAGGTTTGCATGTACGTCCGCCTCAAGTAGGCACTTATAGTGCAGTGGTCATTAATATCGGTCGCTGAACTGAGGGACGCCGACACTAAATGTTGCGAACTCCCGGAGAACATGGCTCGCGAGTTGCACTCGTGTGACAAGACACGGCATGTGTGGCCGAACTACAACAACTGCCGTCCGAAAAGTATTTCTTACCGTATGATACCAGCAAGGTACATACATAGATAAACAGAAATAGGGGTATTTTTAAAGGCATTTTAGAGCTGACACGGGGCAGTACCGCCGAATCAATACCAAGCAAAAAATAGCAACGACGTCAGCACAGGCCGAACTCAGCCGAACTTCGGCACACGAACAGGCAACACCTGTAACTAGAGGGAAGCTGCTATTGTTGAGCCTGAAGTTTGTACACAGCCCATTATAAAAGAAGAACATGATTTACAGTATTTTGTTTATCCATTTATCACTCTGATATTGTTATTACATGTACTGAAGTATAACTACTCCAAAAAAAGTAAAAAAACAAAAGTCATTTATTCAAATTATTTATTTTTAGAGAAGAAACGGCCCAACAAAGTCCCCTACAAGAGCACGTTAATTTAACATAATATTAGACTCGACTACTTATCTAATAAACGGATGTCCGTACGGACGTGTGTAGTAGGATGTATGTACTTAGACATGCTGTGCCTACTGCCGAACTGTGTAAACTAAAAGCCAGCCAGCGGGCCACTTGAAGTGCAATCAAGCTGTTTTGCTAAAATAACAACATGTTGAAACGCCCCAAGTTTTGGATAATATTAGTTGAGTAGTATATTATCTAGTAGGTTGGCGGTATTAGTATCAATTTCAACCTAGTGAAGAGATTCAAATTTTATTTCTGGGAGTGTTTTACTTTTTATACTTAAAAAACGTCAATGTTCGCTACTTCTCTGCCCCGGAACAATCGCCGCCCCCCCCCCTCCGCCCGCCCGGGCACGCGTTACTCGCGCTCCACTGCACACATGCTTCGGTTGGTAGTCATGTCGGGAGAGGCGAGTGCGCGCTGACTGACAAGTTTTAAGTCCTAATTAGGAACGAGGCTCGCAAAGGTCTTCGATTACTAATCACGCGAGTTACCATAATTAGTGTGAAGGAGTGAGTGAGAGCTCGAAACTAACTTAACGACCAACCAATTGGGACAAACTTTAGATGGAACGATACCAACATCAATTACAATAGATAGCGAAATCACAACTCCAATGTTGGCAATATTTGTATAATTTTGCTTGCCATTCGATAAATACACATGTAATAGGACAGGACAAACACGCCTTGTACTAATATGATATTCACACTACTTCACAGTCACTCACATACCGACAGGATATCAGCTCATTACATTTTCATAATGAAATAGGCAAAACTACAAGGTTTTGTTTAAATCCAGTATAAGCAAAGTACCCGCGTCCCATGTGACAAAGGCCTCTAATCGCACCGCTGGAGGTTGGCGACTACCGGTAAGGACACACCCGCCGCTGTAATAAGTAACAACTAAAGTGTTCATCGCGGAAGATTATTAAGAATGTTTACAGCAGCTTTGTGAACAGTTGGAACTTCATCATTAATCAATATGTTTGATAATAGCCGCTGAAGTTAATTTAAGTTTCATAAACTTTCTCTTAATTTACACTCATAATTATTTACTTTAACAAACGTGCAATCGACGAAATGGTAGTTATTTCTAGAAGTATCATCAAAATAGTGTCTCCCAGTCAGAAGTTTTGGGATAAGTAACAATAACAAAACCAACGAATTGACGGAAAGAATAGTAAAAACGAAGATGGCTGAAGTGGGCGAGCCGTGCGGCCGGAGCGCTCAGGCGCGTATGATTAACTCGGTCGCCGCGCTGCTATTAAACTCATAAATTCGCAACTTACTCCCTTTTACTTAGAAATCGTTACCTCTCGCTGAAAACTTATAGACGTTTCCTGCCTATGACTTTTTGTAAGAAGAATTGTCCTACGCTACCTGTTCAGCATTACTGCTATTTTCTTCTAGAATATGCAATACGAACGAATTATCGTGTGAGAGAGTAGTCCGGCACTCACAGCCAGCGTGTCATATCAAACGGACTCTGTCAGCGTCTGCCGCCGCCTGTCATAACTCATCCGGCACGTCCATGGTAGACTTCGCGCTGCGTCAGATTCGGTTTATATCGTCATGTTTTCAATGTTTCACTGTGTTACAAAGATAACTTTCTAAACGGAATATTAATTAGGTCATTATTTAAGAGAAATTAATGAGATACAATTCTCTTAGTTTACTGCGGAGCTTAGGAACAGACGCTGGAGCGGGACTCGTAAAAACACGATCTCCGGTGAATAAGAACGCTTAACGCGTGAACAAATCATCATTAATAAGATGAAAGCGTCGGAGCAGCAGCCGCCGCGCCGAGCACACGCGCTCGTCACACCATCCCCCAGCACCTCGTTTACACTGAGCAGATTAATTAGTGAGCTTTGTTCGGTAATACAACATGTGTCTAATCTATGTAACATACACACTTTACAAAATATAATTATTATGACGCCATCCACGCTGGATAGACACACAATGTAGGATTTACCAAAAATATTGAAGCGAAAGAAAAAGTAGTGTATTCATATAGTGTTCATACGTGGTTTCCCGCGAATCAATTCAATCCTACATCCTAACGGCACTCGTAAGAGAACAGAAAAGCAAATGAAAAATTCCATCTGACTTAACAATGTAAGTAAAACCCGCGCTCTCAACTGGCTCGCGCCGCTCCCTGCCCTTCAGCCCACCCCCCTCCCCCCCTGCCGCTCCGACCCGCGCAGACTCGGCACGGCGATGTACCAGATATAGTCGTGATGGAAAACATCATAGCCGCTACCTACAGGTAACAATAAACGTATAAGCAATGGAAACTAACACCTAACGTTGCAGAAGTTAAAGGTGTCAAAAGCTAGGTGTCAGTGTCAGCGGCGACAGTCAGTGCGTCTGGAGCACGGGCTGCGTGCTGCGTGCTGCGTGCTGCGTGCTGCGTGCTGCGTGCTGCGTGCTGCGTGCTGCGTGCTGCATGGAACTGAAGTAAAGGTTTACAGGATCAGTCTGTCAGAACAGTTATCGCTGGCATCACTTTAGTAGTCGCTGCAAATTCATACGTGGCTAAACACATTTTCTGCTTTCACACGCGTATAGGGTATGGCTTCATTAAAATAATGAAGTTGTTAGAGCCCAACAGAAGTAAGAAAAGTTATAATAGGTATATTTGAAAGAAAATAAAAATGACCATGCAGAGACATGCGCGGGGGGGGGTCTGCTCCGACGAACTGTTCAGAATGTAAACGTTTTAATTAGTCGCAATTAGTGAGTGTCGGGCGGGCGGTGAAACGCAAACAGCGAGTCGCGCTAACCGTAACGCTAGTGAATAGGTGGCCGTGGTCAACTCAAAAGCAATTTAAATGTGGGAAGTGAACAAATGAAAGCTGGGATCACGGTAATAGAGTGGCAAATAAAGAAACAGA
>NW_020799910.1:0-16778 GCF_003590095.1 Trichoplusia ni
TGTATGACGCTCGAGCGCGGACCCCCCGCCTTTTTATACCTCCCGCCACGACGCGCGTCGAGCGCGGCAACCGATACACAAAAATAATCCTTATAGCATGACTCTGTATTCACGCGCGATTTCTTATTATTTCATGTATAACTTTGGTGTTTCTACACCGATTTACATGATTCTTTTTTTATTGAATAGGTAATAATGTTAACTTTTTTAATTGGGGATGAGTGATAGTGTTGTAAACGTTAGAGTAGACAAATACAATCAGAAATCTCCGAATTGCTAAGCTATCGGGAGTTTCACGTGTTATTGTGAGTCAACCATAAAAGTTAGACATATGCTGTCGAGGAATATTTTTTATATAATTTTAGGGAGAATATTTCCGTCATACATGATTTCTATGTAGCTTTAACCTATAAGCCTGCACACGTGACGGAAGCTTAAAAAATGGAGTAACTTACCCCGTTTTCCCAATATTTCCCTTCACTGCTCTGCTCCTATTGGTCGTAGCGTAATGAAAAGTATACTATAACCTGCCCAAGAGTATGAAAAATAATTGTGCCAAATTTCGTTAAAATCCGTCGAGTAGTTTTTGTTTCTATAACGAATATACAGACAGACAGACAGACAGACAGACAGACAGACAAAAATTTTACTGATTGCATTTTTGGCATCAGTAGCGATCCCTAACCACCCCTTGATAGTTATTTTTTAAATATATTTTATGTACAGAATTGACCTCTCTACAGATTTATTATAAGTATAGATATAGATATAGATAAATGATTATTTAAATGATGATAAAAATAGTTGGTCGCCGTGATTTACACAGGACGGTTTAGTGTGGATTAATGTTTGACGTGTATGATTAGTATGTAATTTGATAGACATACTCTATGTGTGTAACATTGTGTTACCTATTTTGTTTTATTTTTAGTATAATTATACGCATACACGTATATATTATTTTTTTCAAATTTTGACATGTATAATTTTATTAATTATAAAATTCAATGATGTAGCAATTTATGCCACCTCCGTGTTCAGGGCTGTGCCAGGTAAATCAACGTTTGGGGTATTTCTTTCTTTGAGTTTTATTTTATTAGCCGGCAGCAGATACGTCATGCTCCCTTAGTCGTCACTGCCTGCGGTAGCGTCTTGGGTCGGGTCACCTCCTTCCCTCTAATATGGCGAGGGAGGTGATGGCTGACCCTTGCGTCATACTCGTGAACGGGTGCTGCTTGCGGTGGCTGGTCGGTTTGCTGACCTTGGCCTTTGTACTTACAGTTAAATTTCGTATTGGATTAGATACGGCGAACTCAAATTTTTGTTTGTTTGGCATGGCACCTGCACACTTATTTTGTTATTGTTCTGTATAATAATAATAATAATTTTGTAATGGGAATGACAGCGTGCTGCTGGGGAGTTTGTTGCACCGTTTCTTCTCTCACAGCAAAAGCACTTAGGAAGCGGTGAAGGGTGGGCGAAACTGGGTGCTGTCCAATGTAACTTGACCTTCAAAAAGTGCTACTTAGTAGCCTAATTTGAATAAATTAATTTTGATTTTGATTTTTTTTGACTAAGGATCGCTTGCTAGGCTACTGTAAGAAAAACAAGAGAACTTTGTTTTACATTTTTTATTGAAAGTAAAGAAAAATAATAAACGTAATAGGTCAACCTCTGCCTATCTTAAAAATATTATAAAATTTTACAAAATAGTACTACCAGTCTTTTAAATTGAGCCTTAAACTTAATAATATTCTTAAATTTTTCGCGACTTAGACATTTGGTACATAAGTAAAATTTTAAGGAAAATTAAGTAATTATACAAAATAAAATTAACAATCACGTTCTACGTGAATCATACTTAGAAATGGTAACAAAAATACTTATTTTAATAATCACATTTTCATGGCACATAAATTTAAAATCAGTCTAATGTTTTTTAGCACAATCGATGCAATGTGGAGACCTATGTTCTAGACAATAACTTTTGTTGCATTTGGCACAACAATAAATGCTCATGCGCCTTTTCTTTGCTGGACATATAGTACACATGCTCCTCTTGCCTTTTTTTATTGAAAAATCTTCATTATTATGTAAATTTTCAGCTCCTAAGACGTTCTCTATTGCTTCCCGACACATTTTCTCATTGACACGTTTTCTCATCTTTGGTCTTTCTTCGCAACGTATATTGCACCAGGGGCGACACAAATCATCACTTAGGGTTTTCATAAATTCTCTTCTATTGAGTGGCTTATCTCCACGTGTTCGCGAGTTGGTAACATGTAGTACGTAGCTATTCAGAACAGCCATATTTATCATTCCATAAAACATACAAAGTGGCCAACGTCTAGTTTTGCGGCTGCATGACAAATGGCTACACATCTGATCGAATGTATCAACTGCCCCTTTAGTTTCATTATAAGACATAATTATTGCTGGTTTTTTTGATACAGGATCTATGGTCGGCTTGTCATGCATTGTAGATATCAGCAGCACGGTTTTGTGTGGTTTTGGTTTGTAACTTACAAGTGTCAATTTATCATGAAAGCCGAACATCGAAGTACCAACGCGACGGGAAGAATTGTGTTTGAATTCAGATGGTATTTCTTTCTTGTTCGCTTTGATAGTTCCTAGAAAAGTCAGCTTATACGGTTCAGAAAGAAGTTGTTCAGCCAGAGGCACAGATGTAAACCAATTATCTGCAGTAAGATTCAGATTACTGCCATGTATTGTTTGTGTTAATAATTTGCAGTAATGGGTCCCAAGTGGTTCATTAGGCACTTCACCGTTTTTGCCTAGGTATGGACAAGCATCAAACATATATTTGATGTTAACATTACAAGCTAGAATTATCTTCAGACCATACTTCGCAGGCTTATTCGGGATATACATCCAAAAAGGGCATCGGCCTCTAAAACCAAGCAACTGCTCATCAATAGTAACATAAGATCCTGGCTTGTAAAGATCTCGACACCTTTGTATAAACATCTCCCAAATATTTCTGATAGGTGCAAACTTATCATTTCGTCTTCTGTCTTCACGTGTGTTACGGTCATCAAAGTGGAGACAACGCAACAAGAACTCAAAACGTTCTAAACTCATTGATGCCATATATTTTGATCCGCACAGTGTAGGATCAAAAAGTTCTCTGGTTGGCAAATTATTATTGCCCATGGCACCACTGAATATAATAAGTCCAAGTAGAGCATGAAGTTCTTCCAGCCTTGTTTGTGATATGGTCGTAGATTGGTTTTTGTATTTGTTGGCTTTGAGCGTAATATCTTCATTTGTCCGTAACAAAATTTCGTCAAACATGGTTGGTGTAAAAAAATTCTGAAAGCACTCCAAGGGCTTTATTACATCTCGTCCTTCTTGTTTTGGCCCGGGAGTAATATGGACTACATTTCTTGAGGCAGTTCTATTTGATCTTGATCTATTAGAGCTCTCGGTTGCCCATATGTAATTATTCTTCCCTCTGACAGATGATGTAGTAGGAAAAACGATGAGAGATTCTTAAGTCGTATCTGTAGCTGGAGAATTGGGTCGTGGAATAGTTGATGTGGTCGACCGATTACTTGTTGATGGCTCCTGTAAAGTTGAGACTTCATCGAGTTGGTAAGTGACAAGCGTAGTGATGGATGAGAGTTCGTTTTCTTGTTGATTAGGAATCAAATATGTAGGATCAGCTACACTGTCATCAGAATCGTAGTCTTGCACTTCTAAATTATCTTCTATTTCACTGTCGGAGTCTCCGTTCAACAAAAAATTCTCAATATCGTTGTCGTCCATGTTTATCTGCAAATAAAGTATTTATTAGTATGGTTTTATTATATAGCATTTCAAAATAAAACACAATAACTTAAAACAAGTAATACAAATATAAGTTACCTTTAATACTAAAGATCGCCTGTCAGGCGATCTAGAGGTCAATAACTCGGCAACGGTTAACTCCCGCGGGCCGCGCGTCTGCTATCCACCGCGGCGCGGGAGGAACTGAGTTGACACGGACACACACGTAATTGTTGGCGCGCGAATTGGACTTACAACGAAAAATGTGATGAGTCGCGGCCTCGCGGGCGATGTTTAGTATTCTAGGGTTAAATATGCAAAGCAATGAAACTCCAACCTGCAACATTTCGAAGAACTCTGCAATGCCAAAGGTTTTGCAGCAGTCAATTGATCGTTTGGGATGAATGCACGATGGGACATAAAAAATCTTTGGAGGCTTTAGACAGAACCTTAAAAGATCTACGGAGCAATCAGAACCGATTTGGTGGTGCAATGGTTTTATTAGCAAGAGATTTTCGTCAAACATTGCCAGTGATTCCACGATCAACGCCAGCTGATGAACTCAACGCATGTCTAAAGTCATCCGATTTGTGGAAATATGTCAAAGTACTTCATTTAAGCAAGAATATGCGTGTTGAGTTGCAAAATGACCAATCTGGAAACATATTCTCTAAACAACTCATTGACATTGGTAATGGCAATTTTCCTATTGACATATTGACTGGATGCATTAGCTTTCCTCAAAGTTTTTGCCATTAAACTCAATCAAACGAAGAACTCATTCAGAAGGTATTTCCAGATGTTGCTCAAAATTACAGAAACCATGATTGGTTAAGCGAACGAGCGCGTTCAAACAAACTAACTCATCAGCTTTACAATATTAGTATAGGTACATTATATCAATCAAAATCAAAATCAAAAAGTTTTTATTTCAAATAGGCCGTATCTCAGGCACTTTTAAAACGTTATATTACTGACTCTAGTTGTACGGTTCCAAAGTGTCATTCTTATGGAGAAGAACCGGCAAGAAGCTCCATAAGTTACTCTTTTCAAAATAAAATTTTACAGTAGCATTTTACATTAAAATGAATGTCTGCAAAAACAGCGTAAATTAGCAAAACAAGTATCAAATAGCAAAATGTTAATGATTTTCTATAAAAACTGACCTCCAGAGAAGAAAAAAATAAAATAACGTTACAATGAAGTAAGTTTTGCTGAGGTTTACACTGTTGATACATATACAAAGCATATTTCACAAAAAAAAAAGGAAAATAATAATAATTTAATGATAATTTTACATAATCTAAATATGTAGTCCTAATCAAATCCTTAACAGGAATGTCAAGGCATGTCATAGCTTCTATGAATAGAGCTGAGGCTAAACTAATAGTAGATAACAAGGAAAATAAGATAATGATCTAGTAGACCGCCAGGGAGACCACATGTACAGAGATAATACTAAGTCCACGCGCGCTTATCATTTATATAATCACTAATTTTATAGTACGCTTTCTTTACCAGCACAGATTTAACGGTATTTAATGTATTAAACTTGTTTAATGGTAAACTGGTTATAGTATCTGGCAATTTATTATAAAATCGAATAGAATTCCCTAGGAAAGATTTGGCGTTTGTTTTGGATAACCTAAATCTTGGAACTACTAGTTTATTTTTATTTCTTGTATTTATGTTATGGAAATCACTATTTACACTAAAAGTATGCAAGTTTTTCCGAACGAACATGAGATTCTCCATAATATAAACCGACGGCAGTGTTAAAATATTAATTTCTTTAAAAGTTTCTCTTAATGACTCGCGCGGACCCATGCAGTAGACTGCTCTAATCGCACGTTTCTGTAATATGAAAACGGATTCAACATCGGCAGCTGCTCCCCACAGTAAAATTCCGTATGACATAATACTGTGGAAATAGGCGTGATAAACTAACTTAGCAGTGGGAACATCAGTAAGCTGTCTTATTCTTCGGACCGCAAAAGCAGCCGAACTTAGTGCGAGAACTACGAGACAGTGCTGAGATGTGAGCACCCCACTGTAACTTATCGTCCAATGTTATTCCAAGAAAGACCGTTTCTTTAATAAAATCGAGTTTGTTGCCATCTAGCATTACATTTAAATCCGACTGAGGCCGAGCCTTTTGGAGTGTGAATTTAAGGCATTTTGTTTTTACCGCGTTCAGAAGTAGGTTATTCGTTGTAAACCAATCCGATAATATGCTAAGGCTATTATTCAAATTACTAACGTTTAGAGATTTTCTGACAATTTTAAAAATGAGAGAGGTATCATCCGCGAACAGATTCATGTCCGTCGAGTTGGCCATCATGAAAGGAAGGTCATTTATGTACGCTAAAAAAAGAAATGGGCCTAAGATCGAACCTTGGGGCACGCCCACTCTAACTAAAGACCCGGAAGATGTTGCGCCGTTTACGCCTACTTTTTGTTGCCTAGATGATAAATATGACAATACCAGTTGTAAGGATTGTCCTCGTAATCCATAGTACTTTAATTTAAGGATTAGAGAATTATGATCAACGCAGTCAAAAGCCTTGGAGAGGTCACAGAAAATTCCTATGGCGTCCTGTGACCCCTCCCAAGCTCCTAAAATATTAGACACTAACTTGGCCCCGGCGTCGGTCGTCGACTTTCCCTTGGTGAAACCAAATTGACGCTCATGGAAGATTTTATGCCTATCAAAATGTGACATCATTTGGTCGAGAACCATTCTCTCAAATATTTTACTAACAGCTGGAAGCACAGAAACTGGTCTATAATTAGATGGGTCATTCTTGCAACCAGATTTAAAAATAGGAATAACTTTACTGTGTTTCATTAAATCAGGAGAAGTGCCACAATCCACACAGTCGTTGAAAATTTTTGCAAGAATTGGGGCAATGGTGTCAATTATGGATTCTATTACTTTGACGGATATTCCCCATAAATCTTCTGTGGTCTTAACTTTAATTTTATTAAATGATTTTTTAACAATGGAAGGTGATACATGAATAAAACTAAAATTTGGAATAATTCTATCTATGGACTTTTTAAGTAGCCACTCCGCTTTCAAGGGACACGAGGACAAAAGTCTTCGAAAGCGTTAGCTACTTCTATATTATTGGCAATGATTTTATTATTGATTTTTAATGAGAGATCTGTAGAGATACATACTGCCACTCTAGTACCAATCTCATGGCTCCTACCAATTGATGAGTCCTTTTTTTTTATTTTGACTCCCAAATTAATGTTACCACCCTCATGTACTACTGCTACCTGCTCTACTGATACTGACCTCATGCATGTACAGTACCTGCTACGCAGCTACAAACCTCATGAAATTGGCTACCTACTCTCCTGCAACCACCCTCATGTACACTACCAGCTTTTCTGGTACCGCCGTTGTGTACTATTGCTATGCTTTCCTGGAACCACCCTCGTGTATTACTACTATCTGCTACCTGGCCTCCTGGTTTAATACTCTCATGTACACTCATACCGGCTCTCCTGCTACGATCCATATAAATTACTCTACGTTCCCGTCAAACTTTGCCTATTACTACCGCCTGAAAGTTGATGATAAAAAAAGGTGAAAAACTACTAGAATTAGTTAATTATGCCAATCACGACAGCTCCGCACCTTTTCATATATTTCTGCTATCTGCTTTCCTGGCACCACCCTACCTGCTCTCCGTGTACAACCCCCGTTTTCTACTCGCGAACTTTCACTTTTGTACAGCAGCAGCTCGACTGTTTTTAACTGAAAACTTGTGTTTTCTTAAACCATGTTTTATGCCACCTTTATATACATCTACCTTGCTGCTCCTATGGACCATCGCCATGCCCACTATTAATTCGTTTTTTCTTTGTTTTTTATTTTGATTTAAACTCCCACAGCCTAATTTAATGATACCACCTCATATACCTACTACAACCTGCTATAATGGTGGTCATTTACTACTGCTCTCCTGGTATAACCATCATATACTTTCATGGTACTGTAGATGCATTTACACTAAAATATTATATCTAACATGTATTTGAAAAAACATGTAGAAAGTTCTACATTATCCGCCAATTTATTTACATCGATTTTCCCATGGAAATAAGATTTTTTTCGTAGTTTTAACGTAGCTTATGTGTTAATCCAGCGCGAATGTTAATCCGGTGCCAGCTAACTTTATACCAAATTTCATTAAAATCAGTTCAATATATTTTGGAAAAATTATGTTGAAGTAATATGGCAAAAAAGTTTGCTGGTCAAAAATTATGGAAATAAGAGTATACCATGAAAGACCATGTATCTTACAGTTGAAATATAATTTTGGAGAAGAATTTTTTGACATGTAAATTATAGAACGCAATAAATTATTAAGTATTGACTTGGTTACTGATCCGGATCCAGCTAAATCAAAACTCCTGTAGAAATTGCAATCGTCGATAACTTGACACAGATTTCCCAAGAACCAATCCCCATTCCTAAACCTCTGTATGTTCATATTTGATTCTGTTTGTCATCAGAATCAGAAAACTGCACCACTATGGCATTAGAAATAAGTCTCTTAACCTACTAAGCTCATATTCAGAAAATCGACTTCAAAGAGTAAAGAGTGTAAATGGCAAAAAATCTGAAGGAGCTCTTGTAACTATGGGCATTCCGCAGGGTTCAATACTAGGCCCTTTTCTATTTCTGATCTATATTAACGATTCATGTAAGGGATAATCACAAGATTTTATTATTTGCTGACGACACATCACTTGTTTTCAAAATTAAGCGTCAGCTTCAAAACTTTCAGGAAATTAATGTTGCCCTTGCAAAGGTTGTTCACTGGTTCAATATAAATAATGTACTTTTAAATCCCAGTAAGACTAAATTAATTAAATTTTCAATGCCGAATGTAAGGCAATTAAGTACTAATGTACAAATGAATGGGCTAGAGTTGGGCCCTGTTGAGTCCATTGTCTTTCTTGGCATAACTGTTGATGCCAAACTACAGTGCCCTCACATAACCAAGTTATCCGACAGGCTCAGTTCAGCCGCCTATGCTGGAAAAAAAATATTCTGATAACTGATGTGGATACAGCCAGAATAGTTTATTTTAGTTATTTTCATAGCCTTATGTCGTACGGGATTCTCCTCTGGGGAGGCTGTGCAGATATTCATTCTATCTTTGTGCTTCAGAAAAGGGCTGTACGCGCTATTTATAATTTGGGCCCAAGAGTTTCTCTACGAGAGAAATTCAAAGAGATAAACATTCTGACTGTAACTTCACAGTACATATTTGAGAATTTAATGTTTGTTCATAAAAACGAATCAAACTTTGTGAAATTGTCCGATGTTCACTCAGTTCATACAAGGAACAAACATAATTAAACAATATCCAGTTGTGTTATCTGGTATTGGCGCTGAACATTCAAACTCCAAACGTACATCTACGGGGCCTGTTTTCAAACTATCGTTTTGTCTTGAACAGTCTATAATAAAGAGAGGAGCCTTCTCCTTAAAATCAATCAAATTACGCAAGGGGTCAGCAGGACAATTGTAATACGACTGACAAAATTTCACATACATTTCATACTAGCTGTTGCCCGCGACTTCGTCCCCGTGGGTAGAAGATATAAGTTATGATTTATACCTGCCCTGTATTTTTCACATGTTCCATTGTATCTTCGCTCCTATTAGTCGCAGCGTGATGGTTTATAGCCTTTCTCGATGAATGGTCTATTCAACACAAAAAGAATTTTTCAATTTGGACCAGTAGTTCCTGAGATTAGCGCGTTCAAACAAACAAACAAACTCTTCAGCTTTATATATTAGTATAGTATAGATGATATTTATTTAACAATTCATGTACGCGGAAAATTCACATAAATATGGGATATGAAAATACATGTACAAAGGTACTGCTTATTTCTATAAGAAATCTCTTCCAGCAGACCTGCGAAAGGAGAAGAAAATTAGAAATATAGACATAGGTGCACAAATTTGCAAGAGAGGATAATAAGATAATAATATATACTATGTATGGTTAAAGGAAAATAAATAGGAGAGCAAAGATAAAAATATAGATAATACGTACTAGATAGTGACACGAGAAAAACAATATAAAAAAAAAAGAAACAAAACAACATAAATTAAGAGGACAGGTATATTGTATTTGTTCTCAGAAAAAATTAAGCTAAGAGGCTCGTAAGGATAATACTGTGAATTCGGAAATAGTGTTACGTTAGTAACTCCGCAGTGATCAAACAGAGAACTGTCTTTAGTTTTGTTATTTTTTCTTTTGGTTTGCAAGAAAAAACTTACATATCGAGGTTTCTTTAATTGCGATGCTTTTAACTGACCAAAAATGTTTTGTAGTTTTAGGGAGCAAAGGATACTCATATAAATCCCGATTTCGAAACTTTATTTGAATACGTTTATCTCTCGTTTATCTCTTTCCAAGTGTTTTAGTAGTGTCAGTCGTTACCGGTCTGACACTTTTATATGTGGTACACACCATTGCAATCTTTGTATGTCTATTTGAAAATGCACAATATCATCAGTTGCTATGATACTGTTTAAGTTACAGTTACTTCTATTCAAAATAAGTCCATGTTTACAATTTATCACAATTTTATTGTAATCCTCAGCAAATCCTAAAATTTTATTAAGAGGTACAATAGCACTAAAATGACCATCACTTTTGAATCCATCTAGATTCCAACCCCACAAAGGAGCAACTTTATTTTCTCCATCATTCATTGAAACGTATGACTTTATTGTCGACGTTCTTCCAGAATTTTAATGCGATCTATTTCAATGTCATTTATTTCGTATCTGACATCTTGAAACAAAAACAAAACAGGGTTGTTACTGAACGTAATATTTTTCATAATCTTTGTCTAAGAACTTTGCTTGACCCTCGACGTAAATTGAACTGGCTGATGGTAACACGTATATGTCTTGTTGGTGTATGGGAATTCTGATTGCATCGTTTTCTCTAAAGCTGTTAGTGTAGGGATTGTATGTGTGGACTTCATAGCTGTCAATCGAACTATCGAAGTGAGGTTATTCAGTAATTTGTTTGCTTCACTCAATTTCTTCACTTTTTTCTTACGTCTATGCACCTTAATGGTCGTAGATGAAATAAGACGTTTGATTTTCACAGGAGTGTTTTTACAATATACTACCATTTTGTTTTTCTTAAATTAAGACGTAATTGAATATATTCTTCACCAAAGTTAATACAGTTACCAAGTTGATCAACAATCTTAACCCTAGAAAGATAAACTTATTTTTTTGTACAGAAAAGATAAACAGGCGCCTCAGAGGCGCAACATTTTAAGTACTGATTACTTAAAATGTTGCGCCTCTGAGGCGCATTGCATTGTAGATGCAATGTCGTTATCTTCCAACCGTTTTCTGTGCGCCATGATGTTTAAACGTACCTAAAAACTATTTAAATTAATTTAGTAATAATAAAATATCTTTATATTTACCATAAATACGTAATCTATACTAATATATAAAGCTGAAGAGTTTGTTTGTTTGTTTGTTTGAACGCGCTAATCTCAGGAACTACTGGTCCAAATTGAAAAAAATATTTTTGTGTTGAATAGACCATTCATCAAGGAAAGCTTTAGGCTATAAACCATCACGCTGCGACTAATAGGAGCGAAGATACAATGGAAAATGTAAAAAAAACAGGGCAGGTATGAATCATAACTTATATCTTCTACCCACGGGGACGAAGTCGCGGGCAACAGCTATATTTAATATACCGTTAATTAAAAATACAAAATGCCACCTAAAAAACGACCATCTTTATCTCGAAATTCGAGTGATGCTAAGAGGATGAGAAATGCGCGTTCTCAAGAATCAGCAGAGGAAAAAGCACATCGATTAAACTCTATGAGAGCTAGTGCCTCAACTTCTCGAGCCAATGCAAGCTCTCCAGAAAGAGAGATGCGATTAGCAGCTGACAGAGCGAGACGAGCTTCATCACGTGCGTCTCAAAGCTTTTCTCAACGAGAACTTAGGCTTACTATTGACCGAGAACAACATGTGTTATCCCGAGAAGCTGAAACTGCATCACAACGAGAACTACGGCTCACAGCTGACCGAGAACGTCATACATTGTCTCGTGAGTCAGAAACCTTCACTGAAAGGGAACTACGGCTTACAGCTGATCGCGAACATCATATTTTATCTCGAGAATTGACAAATGCACGAGTGCACCATAATATTATTCGATCTCTTGAAGATGAACATGAGCATGTACAACGAATAGAGTCGGTACGTGAACAATACAATTCTTTGAGACAAGATCGATTAATAAGTTTGTCTAATGAAAGATTAAGAATCGAAAATATTCGGTCTCTTGAAACGGACGAACAGCGAGAGGCCCGTCTTACCTCAGACAGATTTCGACATAGTCTTAATAACTTAGATTTACACATAGATGATCAATCTAGAATTTCGGTGGCGTGGTCCGACAAATATAAAAGTGGGTTCGCTTATAACCTCGCAATTGATTACAGATCATCTTCTTTAATGGGCAATAGTATGTGTTTTTTGTAATGCTTCAAAGTGGAGTAAGGAGTCGGCTGGTTTCTGTTGTTCTGGAGGCAAAATAAATTTGCCTTCTTTCGCAGACCCGCCGGAACCATTGAAATCACTACTTTTAGGGGAACATGTGCAATCTAAACAGTTCTTAGACAATATTCGCACTTATAATAGTGCGTTTCAAATGACATCCTTTGGTGCTCAACAAATCTCAAAAGGTCCTTTCATGCCTACTTTTAAGGTACAAGGTCATGTTTACCATTTGATAGGATCCCTTTTGCCTGAAGACCAACCTAAGTTTCTTCGAATATATTTCGTATCCGACTACAACGAACAGTCGAATATAAGAAATCAATATTTCCCGAATTTAAATACTGAACTAATTTCACAACTTCAAGACATGTTGCATCAGGTTAATTCATATGTATGCAGTTTTAAATCGGCACTAGAAGCTCTTCCTCGATATGATGATAGCAATTATAAAATTGTTATAAATGCCGATAGGCGTCCAACTCAGGAACATCCTAGGCGTTATAATGCTCCATCCACAAATGAAGTTGCTATGGTATTGGTCGACCAAGAATGTGATAGGCGTGATATTGTTATCCGGTCCAGAGACAATCATTTGCAACGTATTTACGAAACCTACAGGGCTTATGACAGTTTGCAATATCGTCTGATATGTTGTCGAGGGGAAGATGGTTATTATACCAAACTGATCCGCATACAGGTGCACCTAATTATAATAAAAAGATTTCATGCCTTCAATTTTATTGTTATCACTTGCAAGTGAGGCGGAATAGGTTTGTATACTTTCAACGTTTTAGTGGCTTCTTCAATCAGTTTATTGTTGACATTTACGCAAAAATTGAAACCGAAAGGTTAGTTTACTTACGATTTAATCAAAGGCAGCTACGCACTGAAGAATACGTACACCTTCGCGACGCCATGCAGCAAGATAATGATACGGTCAATATGGGCCGTTTAGTTATTTTACCCTCTTTTTTTACTGATGGTCCACGGTAAGTGGGATGAAATCACTCGGGATCGCAAGAGTTTTTCATTTAAAATTAATGATAGATCTACTTACCAAAGATAACATTTTTGGAGAAGTATTGTGTTATATGTATAGTGTTGAATGGCAAAAACGCGGCTTACCTCACGCACATATCCTGCTATGGTTAAAAGATAAGGTTCGACCTAATGATGTAGACAGTTTAATCAGTGCTGAAATTCCAAGTCCGATTGCAGATCGCGTGCTATACGACATTGTTAAAACCCATATGATACATGGTCCATGTGATGCATTTAACGGGAATCCTACTTGCATGCAAGACGGTCGTTGCACTAAAAGATATCCAAAATGCTTAGTGGATGAAACTGTAACAGGACATGATTGATACCCATTATATCGTCGTCGTTGAAGAGACAATGGTGGTTTTACTGTTGAAAAACGAGTGTCTAGACAACAGGTAACTTTAGATAATAGGTGGGTCGTTCCGTATCCGCCTGTGTTGTCTAGAACATTTCAAACTCACATAAATGTTGAAATGTGTAATAGTGTAGAGTCAATAAAATATATTTGTAAGTACATTAATAAGGGCAGTGACCACGCTACATTTGCGTTGAGAAATGAACATAATGAAATTACTAGATTTCAGTCAGGCAGATATATTAGTTCTTCAGAAGCTGTGCGGCGGATCTTAAGTTTCAACATTCACGAAAGATATCCACCTGCGACTCATCTAGATGTTCATCTTGAAGGCGGTCAACGTATATATTTCAACGCCGAAAATGTTACAGAACGATTAGAGAACCCTACACAAACAACTTTATTAGCATTCTTTCGACTTTGCCAAACTGATGATTTTGCAAAATCTCTTTTGTATGAGGAAGTTCCATCGTATTATACCTACAATAAGCAACGAGGTGTCTTTAATCGGAGACGCCGTGGCAGGCCTGTAGATGGCGAGTCAGGTATTTTCAAAGAACATGTTCTTGGTAGAGTGTATACCGTTCATCCTAACAACGCTGAGTGTTTCTATTTGCGATTATTATTACACACAGTGCGAGGACCAACCTCATTTATAGATTTGAGATAAGTAGACGATGTTGTTTATCCAACTTATCATGCAGCTTGAAAAGCGCGTCATTTGCTTGAATATGATCAGCATTGGGATGACGCTTTAGCAGAATCCTGTATTAGTGATAATCCACGACGGTTATCCATTTATTTGTAACATTACTAACATTTTGTAATTTGTCAGATGCTATACAATTATGGGAAAAATATAAAGAAAAACTTGCAGAAGACTTTCTTAGGAATATATCTCACAATGATGAAGGCACAACTAATGATAATGTCCGTGATCTTGCTATAAATCAGTGTTTATTGGCTCTTCAGGATAACTTAACAGCAGTAGGCAGTAAATTACTATGTGAATATGGTTTGCCAAAATTGCCAACACCAACCTCAGTCGGAGACGTTACTAAAAGGGAATATTCCGCAGAGATTGGTTACAACCCAATGGAACTGCTGACGACATTAGAAAGCGGTGTCCCAATGATGACTGCAGAACAACGTTCAGTCTATGATCGCATGTGCGAGTCAGCGATCTCAGCCAGAGCCACCATAGTCTCTGCTTCGGTCTTACTTCAGCCAGAGCCACACAGGCCTCTGCTTCAGTCTCCACCTCGGCCAGAGCCACCATGGCCTCTGCATCGGTCTAACCTCCGCCAGAGCACTACGGCCTCTGCCTCGATCCTGACCACTGACCAATGACCTAAGATTCCATACCATCATAATTCTCAGCCTCTTTCTCTACTTGAAACGGTACTTAGTTCTCGAACATACATCTGAGATACAGTTACTTTGAATAAAGTCTTTACTTGAGTTAGTAACTAACTCTTTCCCACAAAGTTTAACTCACAAGTTTAATACTCAACACGCATAGCTGAAAATAATGACATGTGGATCAACACCTATCGTCATTCAAATAATAAGAAACTCATTAAAACATAACAGTGCTCAAATTCGATTAACTCTGGAAAATGTTCATCACCACTATTCAATCATAATCATAAACCAAATGACCTTCACTCGGTCCAACACCATGTAACCTTCTCAGGTTACCAAACAGTAGGCAACCTCTATCCGGTCACCACCACACGTAACCTCTATCCGGTCACCAACACACGTAACCTCCATCCGGTTTCAAACACCTCGGCACAAACACCACCAGAGAATCTCAACCTCTCAAGGCTTAATCAAAATAATCTCAAATTAGGTTTGTTCAACATGTCAGTCAATTTCCTGTACACAACCCGCATTGCAAAACAATAACGTTAAAATCTTAAATAGCCAACTTCATAGCAGAACTCTCATTAACTCGTAGTTAATATGCAGCTCCTTAACAAAAATAAATTGTAATCGACCCACCGTTGTGATCCTGCAGGCAGCTCGACCAGAAGCACCAACGTCAAGTTAGTTCTCACTGCAGTCCTCGACTCGTACTCTCTGCACTCCGCACCAGTTTACCTCGATGCTTTTAACGTACAGACATAGCGGACGGCATAGTTTGCTTCTTGAGTAACTGTCCCTTGAAGTTTACATTATAAGACGACACGCTGTAATAAGAACAATCATTAGTTTTCAACATTAAAACCACACAAGAATCACACTCAGACAATTTGTTTAAACTTCCGATACCTCGCCTCATGGCTACAATCATTATACTTACTTGCGTTGAGTTTTTTTTTTACTTACTCGGTACAATAACCATCAAACCTTTAATCCTTTCGTTTTGCCAGAATTCCGATTTAGTCGTAGACTTGAACGTAGTACGCATTGGAAGGCAGCGACATAGTATGTAATTCTCCAATATTCATTGTCAGCTCAAATTATCTTGTGGACGTCGACCCATCCCAATTCTGATGTCCGCCGTAGCTCTCTTTTGGGTGTCAGGATAGCCGACATCGGGATAGCGTATTCAATAAAACACACATTCACGCCTCATTATCTCATTATCGTTTAATCCTAACCCTATCTGGACATATTCCCAACAACGCCCGCCCGTCACCGCTTGCTAAGCGCGCTGGAGAGAACAAACGGCGCAACAAACTCCTTAGCCTTGCGCTGTCCAATCACTACACATTATTAAGTCACTTTACACAATCTATATTCACAATATTAACAACACAATCATCAATTACGCCTCAACAATTACTAACTTTAATATTACGCAATAATCACTTAGTAACACGACCATCTTCAAAACTTATAATCCACTATTCTAAATTCAAATATACCCGCGCTTCTATTTTACAACCAGCCAGTATTGGCGCGAACAGTAACTATATAGGTTTTATGAATGAGTTTGCGAACTATTTTTCACCAATGAGGTTTTAATTATGATTTAGTTATTTATTCTCA